>NC_056728.1:657815907-657862791 GCF_019279795.1 Protopterus annectens
TTTGTGAGTCTGTGTTTTGGACCTGCTCGGAGAGTCTGCCACTATATTTTGCTCTGAAGGAATATATATACTGCCTGTAGGTTTAACTGATAACTGAGAGCTACTTCCAAAGCCTGAAAAGCCATCCTACAGAGGAGGTAAGATTTAATGCACCTCTGCTTGTTGATATACCACATCACTGTAGTGTTGTCTGTGTAAACCTTCAAGGGGCCTGGACAGAACCTGGAGTAAAAAGAGTGAAGGACCAGAATCAGAGCTCTCATTTCTTTGATGCTGATACGGTTTAACTTCTGATGGGGAGGCCAAACACCTTGAACTTTCAAGTGACCAAAAGAAGCCCCCTGTTACTTGTCTGGTCAGGATAAAACAGGCAAATATCCATGGGTTCTGTTCAAGCAACTTTATTATGTACAAACACATCAGAATTGAGGCTTAATAACTTTAACTTAGATAAACTTATAACCAAACTAGCTATCACACACATGCATGCTCAGTCTCTGGCTGCACTCTCAAAATGGCACTGAAGCTAGCACGTGCTTGCTATTTATATGCACGTGCTGTCCTTGAAACACTTTTAAAGCTACAACACACACATACACACACACACACACACACACACACACACACACACACACACACACACACACACACACACACACACATTATTCTACATCCTTTCCCTTTGAAAAGGTCATGCATTATTGATGATATTAATTGACATGCAATAAATGCAAAATAATTCTTTGCCATGCATTTATACAGAACTAAATACATATAGATAATTATGTCCAGGTTGCTGTGTATTTCATACTACTTCATTGAAATATGACCAAATCATGTGACATAGAAATTAGAACTAGGTCTAGCAAATGGGACTATGTTTGCTGAGTGTTCAACTTTGGGGACATCAGGAACATCATCAGGAATGGAAGTAGAAGTTAAGACATGTTCTGCAACAGGAACATTGCCTGGATTGCTTTGAGATCTTGAGTCTGTATCACAGGAACAATGCTGTAATATTGATTCTGATACAGGAAGATGACTGTGATTTCTCCTTTCCTCCACACCCTCAGATTCTACAAAGTAGAATCTCAGCTTGGCACATATACCTGTTACTTGACCAATCTGGTCGAAATCTTTCACCATTTGCATCCTCACTGCCTCTCCTTCTTTCAATGGACAAAGAAATCAGCTTGATTTATCATAGATGGATTTCTGGAAAGAATGCTTTCTGAATAGATGGGCTCTAGGCTTTAGGCCTCAACAAACTGAAACTGATAGGCAATGTTGTTCTGATTTGCCTAGACAGAAGTCTCTGAGCAGACAGGCCAAATATATCGTCACTGGGTATGTTTCTGAGATTGAGTAAATTCAAAAAGGCATCAGTATTATCACACATTGACTTCCATAATAATTGCTTTGCACTCTGTACTGCATGTTCAGCTAGTCAATCTGACTGTGGGTATTCTGGACTACTAGTAATATGTACGAAATCTCATTCTTTTGCAAATTTCTGAAACAGCTGACTGGTAAATTGGGTACCATTGTCAGAAATAACTTTGTGTGGACTACCATGGACTGAGAAATGATGTTTCAATTTGATGATAACAGCAGTGGATGTTAGGTTAGGTAGTAAACTGATTTGAAATCAGTTCAAATAAGAGTCTACCAACACTAAGTAATGTTGATTGTCCCACTCAAATATATCAGTTGCTACTGTTGACCAAGGTAGTTCAGGAAATTGACATAGCTGAAGTGGTTATTTCTGCAAATGTGGTTTAGTACTATTGCATTCTGAACAAGAAGAAAGTACTTTATCAATATATATATTGCTATAAAAGGCCAAAATACTAGTCTTCTCACCCTTCTTTTGGTCGATTTGAAACCTGGGTGACCACGATACAAAATCTGGATGCATTCATGTTGTAAGGAAGCAGGAATAACAATTTTAGGACCTTTGAAAATAATGCCATCTTCCATCAGCATCTCATCTCTGTAAGGAAAATAAGTTTTCCCTTCGGGTGGTACACTAGATTGCTTTGATAGCCATACAATATTAATGTAGTGGTTGAGCTTTTGCACTGCATCAGTCTTAGTATGATCTCTCAGCTCATCAAGTCTCGCAGTAGAAAAATTATGGACTTCCATGACATCAAAGTAAAAATTCTCTGCATTCAGCTGTTCTTTTGCATTTCTGGGTGATCTGGATAAGGTATCAGCCAAATAAAGAAGTTTGCCTTTTGTATAGATGATTTTAAAGTTGTACTTTTGCAATTTGAGTATCATTTTTTGCAATCTCGCTGGAGCTGAATGCATAGGCTTCTTTAAAATAGTGACTAGAGGTTAGTGATCAGTTTCATTCTGAATAGGTCGACCATAAACGTAATCATGGAACTTTGAACATGCAAATACTATTGCCAAAAGTTCTTACTCAGTTTGAGCATTTTGAGCATTTCAGTTTGGTAAGAGTTCTAGATGCATAGGTTACTAGTCTGCCTTCTTGAAAAACAACTGTGCCAAGGCCAAATTTTGAAGCATCACAGAAAAGAGTTACAGGTTTATTGACATCATAGTATCTTAGGTAGGGTGGCAATTTTCTGCTTAAGGTCTTCAAATGCTCTCTGATTCTGCTCCATCTAAGACCATGTAACATTTTTGTACATTGGCTCTCTCAAAGGTGCTGTCAACTCACCAACATCTGCTATAAACCTGCCTAAATAGTTGATCATACTAAGAAAACATTGTAGAGCTTGAACATTATCTGGTGCTGGCATCTCAATAATGGCTGCTTGCTTGAATGGGTCTGGTCGCAAGCCACTGCTACTAAATAAATGACCTACATACGTAACTTCTGGTAGTCTGAATTTGCACTTCAGAGGATTGAGTTTCAGGTTCACTTCATGTGCTCTATCTAGAACTTTCTTAAGGTTACTGTCATGCTCTGTTTCACCATTGCCTCCAACCAATAAATAATCTGCTATTATGGCACAAGGATATCCTGAAAAAAAATGGTTCCATTGTATGCTGAAAGACATTACTTGCAGAATTTATTTCAAATGGCATCCTAAGGAATCTGTATCTTCCAAATGGGGTACTGAAGGTAGTCAGTAGTGAAGATTTGCGATCAAGCATCACTTGTCAAAATGAACTTTTTGCATCCAAGACAGAAAAAACAGTGGCATTAGGTATTAGGGCTGTGACTTCCTCAAATGTATGCATAGGATGATGTAGTCTCTTTAATGCTTTGTTCAAATCTCTTGGGTCAATGCATATTCTGATTTCATCTGAGCCTTTTCTGTGGGTTGCTACCATGGTTGGTACCCATTCAATTAGTTCTGTAACTGGACAAATTACACTTTGCTACACCATTTTATCCAACTGAGCTTTGACTTTATCTTGCATAGCTAATGGAACTTTTCTTGCCGGTCTGACCACTGGACTAACCTCTGGGTCTAACTTCATAGAATACGTAACTGGAGGTTTGTCTAACCTGTCATCAAAAACATCAGCATACTCAAATAAAATAGCTTCAGTAAAATTGGAACTGGGACATGTGCTTATACGAGGAACTTCTTTGGTAAAGGAAAACAGATTTATTCTCAAACTGCCTTTGAGATTAAACAATGACTGCACAGATCTTTGGACTACATAGAATAGTAGGCTGTAGCAGTTCTTTGCCAAACAACATGAAAGCACTACTGAGCCTTCGGTTTGAATTTCTTCATCTCCATAAGCAATAGGTTTTGAACAAATGGCCATGTTAAGTTGCTCACCAGCTCTCACCTTAGCAAATGTGCCTGCTGACATAACATTACACTTTGAACCAGTGTCTACTTTGAGCTCTATGGATTTACCATTGATCTGTACAGTAGAAAACACTTCATTCTTTACCAACAAATCTACTGCATCAACCTTTTCACCAATTACTGAAACACCATCTATGTAGAAAGTAGGGTTGCAGCTCTCTATGTGTTCAACTTGCTTTCTTAAGTGACCCTTCTATATAACTGTATAAGGTTTACTTGATTTGCAAAACTTTTGAAAATGGTTCCATTTTTTTACACTTGTAGCATTGCTGACCAAATGCTAAGCACTTTTCTCTTTTAGACTCATAATTGGCACCACAATTGTGACATTTAACAATAAAGTTTGATTTGGGTTTTCCTGATTCACCCCTGCACTGCAGTGAGCATGTCCTTTTCACTGAATTAGTCTTAGAACTTGCTGGAAAACTACGGGTTTTACCTGCCACACCTGCAGGAGTCACAGCTGCCATATGCTTAGGCCTGCTTCTGCTAGTCACATGTTGCATGCTGTCTACATTTGCTCTGGAGCCTACTGAAACTATGCTCTTATCACTTGCAAGCATACTTGTGTGCCTTTCTGTAACTTCATGGCTTTGACAAACCTCAGTAGCTTTTCTCAATGTTAAATCACTATCATGAAGCAAAATCATTCTCACTGCAGCACTGCTAATACCACACACAAGCCTGTACTTTATTAACTCATCTCTTAAATCACCAAACCTGCACATTTTAGTTTTGGTTCCCAAGTCAGTAATATAAGCTGCAAACGTTTCTCCTTGCTTTTGATCTCTTGTATAAAAAAATGCCTCTCTAATGTAACATTTGTCTGGAGATTTCCCTGAATTTGCATTTCAGACACTCGGGGTCTTCCCTTGATTCATCCTGTACAACAATATGACAGTTTTCTCCTTCTTCATATACTGCTGATGCATGCATAAATGAATGCTCCCTTTCAATGGCCTCTGACCCAGCTAGGTTTAGCAAAATGAATGCCCTGGTCTGTGCATATTTCTCAGAATAAGCTGCTTGTATAAAAATATCATACTCTTGCTCAACTAGTCTGCAGTTCTCTGCAATATTCTGATAAAATATAAGTGGACCTGGTCTGCAAAATGCCTCTGCCATATTCACACATACCAGTGAAGGCTTTTGCAAGTATGCACGAACACACACACACACACACACACACACACACACACACACACACACACACACACACACACACACACACACGCATGCCAGAAATTGATGCCAGTATTTGTAACTATGCCCAATAGCACAACAAGCTTCTGAATAAGTGAACTTTGTGAAATAAGTTTCCTGTGCACAAGAATGCTCTTGAAATCAATGTACTGTAAGAAATCATCTCTTATCAGTGTAAGAAATATTTCAAAATAGCTGCACTGTGTGAATATACTGGGCAGAAGAACCTCAGAATAAAAAAAATCAAAGTAACTGCACTTTGCGACTAAACAGTGTACAGCACACTGAAACTTTCCCCGAAATGGCTGTACTTTGCTAAACAAATCTTTACAGTGCAAGAAACACTCTGTAAAGATTTCACTCTGTTAATAGACACACCCAGCACAAGAACTTTTCAAAATATCAGTATTTTGACTGCACTTTAAAAAACAGTTGCACTTTACACACAAATAAATTCTTCGGAATAAATGCACAGTAATATGCACACACTGTATGCACTTTTACACACTTTGAGATACTTCACATAACTCTAATTATGCCCTGAATAGCTTCAATCAATGTGAAACAGAAGTTTATGCCAAAACACAGTACTTTGCCAAAAAACATGCAGTCACCTTGCTTATTTATGATAATGTGCCCTTTTTGCTCTTTGTTATATTTGTTTTGCTCGTTTAATTTTATTTAATTCCCATAATACATTTCTTGTGCTTGATTTACTCTAAACATGCTCATTTTACTTTAGGCATGCTCATTTTGTATTTCCAAGGTAATTTCATACACCATATATGCTTTTCTGATCGTTTTATTATCAAATATCTTAATTTCAAACATTTTGTTTAATTAATAAATATTTTGTGCATCTCACTTGCTTAACAATGCATTCTGTGCCCTTGTAATGCTTCGTTTTATCTTTTTTAATAAATAAATTGTTCACACAAGTTTTTATTACCTTTGGTTAGTTTCTGGCCCCTTTTTGTACTCGGTTCAATTAGTTTGCTTTCACTGTTAACTCTGCACCTCGTAGCTCTGAAAAGCAGTCTCTAGAATCCTACTTCTGACACCATGTTGCTCATCTGGTTGGGATAAAACAGATGAACATTTATGGGTTCTGTTCAAGAAGCTTTATTATGTACAAACATCAGGATTGAGGCTTAATAACTTTAACTTAGGTAAACTTATAAACAAACTAGCTATCACACGCATACATGCTCACTCTCTGGCTGCACAATCTAAATGGCAATGGAGCTAGCATGCGCTTGCTATTTATATGCACGTGGTGTCCTTGAAATGCTTTTTAAAGGTACAACACATACACACACATGCACACACACACGCACACACACACACACACACACACACACACACACACACACACACACACACACGCACACACACACACACGCACACACGCACACACGCACACAATCATACACACACACACACACACACACACACACACACACACACACACACACACACACACACACTATTCTACAACCCCAACCCATGTCTGAGGCATCAGTGACCAGGTCTTAAGAAGGGACTGGAGGCTGAAAGAACTGGCCTGGATAGAGAATGAACAGTTGAATCTATTACTCAAATTCCTTCTTGAAACAGAGAAGGAATGGTACACTGAAATTCAAAGGGTGATGATGCTGTAGCTGAACTGACTTGAGGAACCCTGTACCTTCCACATATGTATTCTGGCAAGAGAAAGTATTAGAATAGAAGAGGCCATGAGTCCCAGGGCTGGAAGACACTCCTTGGCTGGAATGGCAGTCAGAGGAAGAAGAGTCTGAAAGAAGGCTATCATCAACAGTACTTTGGAAGCAGAAGAGAGGCCAATATTGGCACCATCAGAATCCTGCATCCCAGATACACATGAGCATGAGAGGAAGTCAGGACAGCCTTTTGGAAGCTGATAATAAACCCCAAACTTTGAAGAAGAGAGATGGTGAACTGCAGATCCTGTAACAATCGACTGGGAGAATATGCCTGAAACAACAGGTAATCTAGATAATGAAAAATCTGAATGCCTTGGAGCCTGCAGAAAACAATCACAGGAGCTAGGCATTTTGTGAATACCCTTGGGGAAGCAGAGAGACCAGCAGGCAAAGCAGACAACTGAAGGACATCAGAAAATCTCAGTATAATAAAAGAGTAAGCATCCAAAATTAAAGGATCTCGATAAAAGTGCTGAGCTGGAAGAAATCCAAAATAGGTCTCCATATGCCTTCCTTTCAATGAACCAGGAACATCCTGGAATGCAAACACCTTCTCACTTGGGAAGGCCATCAGGGACTCTAGAACCTTTGAGAAATGAGGAAATTGCTCAAGAGGAGGTTAAGGAATCCCTGAAAAGAAGGGATAGATTTCCATACCATGATGTAACCTTGACAGATGATAGAAAAAACCCAAGAGTCTGAAGTGGTAAAACCCCAATTTGGAAGGCAAAGAGAGAGATGAAGGGACAAACGAACCAGGTCTAAAATGGGGGGGGGGGGCTGTCAAAGAGAATCTGGTTTATCAAATAAAGGTGCCTTCTGGGCCACAGAAATCTAAGAAGCCTTAGCAGAGGTGGCCTGTTTCCCACACATTCTGTCCTTAGAGGCCTAGGAGGGTTGCCTGCAAACAAAAGCAGACCTAGAATGATAATTTATCTGGAACTTAGGGATAGGAGAGACAAAAATATGTTTAAGATCTTGCAAGGCTTTGAATTTCTCTTGAAGAGACTTGAACATAGCAGCAGCAGCAGCCCTAAAAAGATATGTATTATCCAAAGGAGTTTCCAACAACTTGGCTTTAATGTCCTCATATAGAAACTGGAGAATAATATTGCCACATGATGAACCCAAAAGTTGCAGCCCTAGAAGAGGCATCAGCAGCATACATCTCAACCTTTCAGCACAAGAAATCTGGACAAAAGCAGAAACAATGGTGAGAAAAAGGGCCAGAAATAGGGACAGATTTTAAATATTGCTCCTATAAACTTAAAAAAGTTCCTAGAACAACAGGTTTTGCATTACTATGCATTTTCTGAAGGATAAGAAGATTGAAACTGAAATGTCTGGCTTTATTTAGTATTATTTATAGACTTTTATCCTCAATGATTTGCCAGAAAAATGCAAATTTTATAAAGAACAGACCACAAATATGAGACAAAAATTTTTACATTCTGCACACATCTGGACAATTGAGAGGTATTATTAGCAGCACCATAGCTACACTTAATAGGGATGCATGCACTCGAAACTCTCCTTAGCATGGAGAACATCGATATCTGTGCAGTAACAGAAACCTGGTTCAGGGCTCCCGAGAGCACCCCAGCACTACCAGGTTATACCTTATGCCATGCTTTTCAGCCCAAAAACTTGGACTGAACCACAAAAGGAGGGGGAGTATCAATATTCATCAAAGATACCCACACCTCCAGGTTGGTGGCAAAGCACGAAGCATCAGAGACTATCCATGTGCAACTAACAGTGGGTAAAACTGCCTTCCAGTTTATAGCCTGCTACAGACCACCCTCCCAAACCCAGGAACCCCACTCGGCCTTCCTGAGAACACTGGAAAATATGAAGGTCTCTCCAAACACCATTATATTGGGCGACTTCAACTACCCAAACATAGACTGGGAGCATTACTCTAGCTCCAACACCCTAGCCCAAAGGTTCCTAGAATTTATAAACTCAAATGCCATGGAACAACTTGTTACCACTCCCACAAGAGGGGAAAACATACTGGACCTGATCATCACCAACATGGGGACTCTATGCTCCAGACCAGAAGTGTATCCCTCACTGGTAAGATCAGACCATAAACTAATCTCACTGGATATTCACATCCCGCCCCCACCCCCTGCCCAGAAAACCACAGTGAAAAACTTCTCTAAAGCAAATTTCACACTCCTCAAAACTGAGGTGGAATCCTTCAAAGCCCCCGGGCCTGTGGAAAATACAGCCCAGACCGCAAAATCCTTTATAAACACATTCTATGAAAACCTTCAGGAATGCATGGATCATGCGATCCCAAATAAAACCAAGACCCAATCCTCCAAAGGCAGACATCCTGTCTGGTGGACCCCAGCCATAAACAAACTATACAATAGAAGCAGGAAGCTACTAAATGATAGAGCAAAATCCCAAAAAGGGAAGGCATCACTGATCAGTATTAGCAAAAAACTACGGGCACACATAAAATTGTCTAAGGCCAGCTTCGAGAAAAATTGCACAGGACACTAAGGATAATCACAAGGCTTTCTTTAGTTATGTTAGGAACCTGGGTGGTAATTCCCAGATATGCTCAGAATTAGTCCAAAATGACAAAAATACACCGAACCCACAGACATTGCCAACATCCTAGCTGACAGGTTCAGCACAAACTTCTCCCACCAAAAGGGCAAATATCTATCCCAGCAGAGTGCTGCCTCCTGACATCTCAGATGCTCAGGTGCCTCCAAAGCAAAAACACAGCATCAATGGGACCAGATGGTGTCCCGGGCTGTGTCCTACATGAACTCCAAGAAGAGCTAAACCCAAACATAAAACTACTGTTCAATCTCAGCCTTACTACAGGATATGTGCCCAAAGAGTGGCGCAGCAACAGTGGTCACTCTCCATAAAGGTGGTGCCTCAATGGATCCTGGAAACTATCGCCCCATAAGCCTGACTAGCTTGGTCTACAAAGCTATGGAAAGGATCATCATGGACCTCATAAATAAAGATATTGGGGACCTACAAACACTGGATCCTACCCAGTTCGGCTTTGTTAAGGGCAGATCCTGCCTCTTAAACCTGGTTGATTTCTTTGAAACAGTCACCAAGGCCATTGACGAAGGGAAGGTGGTCCACACAGCCTACCTGGACCTCGCAAAAGCCTTCGATACAATACCCCACTCTGGCATTATAGATAAGCTCACCAGCTTAAATATAAACCCCTATGTCACTAGATGGATTGCAAACTGGCTCAAGGACAGAACCCACATGGTTAGAATTGCTGGAGCCATATCAGACTCCAAACCAGTTACAAGTGGCGTCCCACAAGGCTCGGTCCTGGGACCTCTTGTTCGGTATATATTTCTCGGAGGTACAGGCCAACATGGAAGGACTGTGGCTGACCAAGTTCGCAGATGACTGCAAACTGGGCACCATAATCAACTCTCCAGCACAAGCATCCTCCAAAAGGGCCTCATAGAAACAGACAACTGGTGCCAGAGCCATAGCCTCAAGCTAAATGCCAAAAGTGTATAGTCATCCCTTTGGCAAAACAGTGCTCACAAATTACCACATAGGTGGTAATCCATTAAGTACAGAAGTAGTAATTAGGGACCTGGGGACCCAAGTTGATAGCAATCTCTCATTTGACAACCACGTGGCCAAAGTGGTTAGAAAAACTTTTTATATAGCCCACCTAATCATGAAGGGATTCACATCTAGATCAGGGGAGGTCATCGTGCCTCTTTACTCATCCCTCATCAGGCCCATAATTAAGTACAATGCCCCTTTTGGGATGTACCTTACCAGACACCTGCAGCAACTGGAAAGACCCCAAAAGTAGGGCTCAAACAGATGTCATATGCTGCCCAGTTAAAGAAACTCCAGCTCTACTCAGTGGCATACCACCTGTTCAGAGGCGATCTGTGCCTGACATATAAAGCCATGTCCAACCCGGAATTAATGGACATGCTGCACCTCAGAAAATCCAAATCCCATCGAGCTATGCGCTCGAGAGACTTGAACCTCAGCACTGAAATAAATAGGACATGCTGGAGGGACAGATTCATAACCCAGAGGCTCCCTTCACTCTGGAATAAAATCCCAGTCCAGGTTAGGCAGAGTCCCTCATTGACTCTCTTCAAGAGGAATCTTGATGAGTGGATGGGAGATCATAGGTTTACCCTGGGTATCACTTCTGTGTCACTGTTAGACAGAGGCACAGTATACTAACCTCGAAAAAGGGCATAGCAAAATTAATTTAAAATGTGTGGCAAAAGCCAAACACATTCTGGCTAGGCTTATAAATGCCCTAGGGCAGATAGCCTAGTATGAACCTATGAACCTATGAACCTAAGATAACCTGACAACTCTGAGCAATCAAGGCTAGAGCATACCTGGTCATGTGGGTTTGGTAATTAATAGCAGCCCTAAAGACCAAAATAGAAGCAGTGTAATCTTTCTTGCCAATTCTCTCCATTTCCCTAGTATCCTTATCAGAAGGCAAAAGTTTGGGAGAGGGCAAATGTTTTGATGGTTTGTCAGAAGAGACTGGCACCACAGCAGGATCAGCAGAAGGACATTTAAATAAAAAAATGACAACCCTCGGGAAACCAATAGAACCTATTAGATTTCTTAGGAGCAGGAAGTTGAGAATCAGGATACTTGGAGACAGCAAATAAAGTATCTAACAAGGCAGCCAGCACAGTATGAACTGCTGATGGTTTAGGAGTATCCACCTAAAGCAACTCATAATATCTTCTCTGAATATTAGACACTTGAGAATAATCCAGCTTAAAGAGTTCCACTATTCTAGCAATTGTGTTCCCAAAGAACAAGCCCTTGAAAGGAGACTCAGGGCTAACAGTCTCCTCTTCATCAGAAACATAAGCCAAATGTGAAGGCATCTATAAAGAATAGGACAAAGAACCCTCACCAGGCACTGAATCCTCATCTGAGGAATCTGTTTCCCTAAAACATTTATAAGGGGTAGAGGTCCAAGTAGGAGAGGGTACTGAACCCCCTTAAGGAAGCTATAAGCCCATTAAGGCAGAAAACAAGCCTTGACTAAATTCTTGCCATTTCCTTTGAGAATCCATTGCATGGACTGAAACATGCTTTAGTTTTTGTCTTCTCTAAGAAGAGACATAAGTCTAACAAATAACAGAGGTTCCAACCATTGGCAAAATTTGAAAAGAGAACCCAGAACTTCCTCCCTGACCAGTATCTGCAGAATCCCTCTAGGACCCACCAAGATAATCAACCACAGTTCCACCTTCATGTTTGGAGCAAATGTCTGCAGACCTCAGAGGATGGGCAAAAAGATAGATCCATGCTGGCCTCCAGCAGGTTCACTGCAGAACAATCCAGTGTAGACACTAAACAACCCACATAGCTATTGTCTGCTTCTATAGGGAAGTCTGGTAGAGGCTGGATAGCTAAATAATCCATCTGAGACTTCTTGGCCTTCTTTTAACCTATCAGGAGTATCTCAGGGTTAAAGGAGACTGCTATGGTACCCTGCACTAACTGTTTAATCCACTAGTTTTCAAGATAAATGACCAGGGAAGATAAATGGCTTCTGGGTATCTTAGGCACAAATGCCTTACAGATACTACAAGAGTTATGGTTGTGGAAAGCACTCAAATGAAAAAAGACAATGTTTGGGATGATCCTTATGGAGAATCTGTCTCCCACACTGATATTTTCCCTTCTTGGATAACATGAACTCTAGGTAGTAAAAGAAAATACAAGACCAAGAAAGTAAAAAAAAAAAAACCTCAACGGGGCACTTATTTGGTGCTGCTAAATATTCAATACAGCAACAACTGGCAAAAATGTCAATCAGACTGGTGGCAAATGAAGTCTAGGTAGTTGCATAATTACATCACAGTTATGCTCCCCACACAGAATGTTGGGCATAAAAGGGATGTATGGAAGCAATAAGTTCTTTTTTTTTAGGCTTTTTTTTATACTGGCTGAGCATCAGGCTGCCCTGGGTGGGACATCCCTTCTATGAAAAATACTTCAAAAATAATATATAAGGATATCTAATGCTCTTCATGTGACCCAGTGGTTGGAGAGCTGGTAAGTTCATCTGCTGACATTGATGTTCTGCTGCATCTCACAAGCTCTGTTTGACAATCCTGATGTGTTGCCATCCTTGCTGTATTCCTGGTCACTTAGCAGAAAGATTTGGTAGCAGTTTGTTAATTTCTCAAAAGAGAAGTAAGGAATACTAATAATAAAAAAAAAATTATGACTCTTGGAACAAAATATTCATGAGATTTGGAGGTTGAGGTGACACGTAAGAGGTGGATTGGATTACTGTAATCCCACAGGTTGCCACTACTTACATCACCTCTCAAGAGCTATACTAGGCAATCTTGGCTGTCTAACAGGTGCAAATCATTGGATGCAAGGTGAGCACACCATTAACAATGCTAGAAAGTAAAATACTATAAGCAAAGGCAGAGTCAGGAGACTTCTAAAACACATTTATGTACTTGTATAACAAAGATGGGTGCTACAGATGTGCTGCAAACATCACAAATTTGTTTTGGTTCCCATGGCTGACCAACAGCTCGTTCCCAGATTCTCCCCCTCTTTTGGTCTACCACACCTTCCATAACTTCCCATGGGCTAAATCTGACCCACAAATGAGGTCAGTGAGGAGATCCAGGACCCTGGTGCAGCATCATACTATATTCAGGAGTGCCTTATTTTATCTCTTAATCTTTTTCCCCTCTTCTTATTCTCATCCATGGATGAATGGATGTATAATGATGCACCCTGGCACATATCTCACTTTCATGGTAACTCAGCCAATACCTCTGTCTCCTTCAGACTATGTTTCTGTTGTGTGTCCCCTGCCTTCTCTGAACATCTACCATGAGGTGCATATGAGTGACACCCCCCTCTTGCATCCCCAGGATGGGAGAAGCCATCTTCCTACTCCAGCACCTGAGATGCCAAAGCCACTAATAAAGGCTGGGTGGTCAGGGCCATAGTCAGAGCTGTATCCCTCCATGCTGCAGAGCTGGCTGCTAAAAATGGCACCTCCATGCATATGGTGTATGAAAAATCAATGTCATTCAAAATGTTCAGAGCAAACTGTAGGATTCAACTGTGAGAAGGGAGAGTATAAGCAGTAAGTAACAGACTTTACTTAGTTTTGTGCTCTGTTTTTTATTACTCTTCTTTTTATTAAGTCATACATACAACTTGAACTGTAGATAACACTCATTGTTTACATACTTTTGCTAGTATTGCCTCAGAGAGTGCTTAGGTATGTGCACAGAAGCACACTGAAAGAGTAGTTGGTGTCAATGAATTAAATTATACAATATGAAGGGGCAGTATCATTTCTACATTTATGGATATGACTACTCTACATATGCATCCAAAATTTTCATTTGCAACTTCTTTTTCATATTATTTAGCTTCTTCATAATGAAACCCATTGGTCATTTTCCTGTTGTGGACTTTTTGATTCTGACTCTTCAACCACATATTCAGCCATTAGATTATCATTCCTTAGGCTGCCACAACTTGTATGTGGGTTTCTTAAAGTAAAACTACCACCTTTTGGGATCATAGGTTTCTCTTTCAAGTTTCTGTCAAATTAGCTCCCCTAACCATAGTATCATCTGAAAAGAGATTGATCCTTTTTTTTTGCATTGCTTGAGACCAACGCAAAACCTTTGAGTCAGACCTCGGAATAATTCCTGAGGGACACCACTTGACACTTTTTTGCCCTTTAGTAGATGTTACCTTCCTTACCCTGTTATATAGCAAGAATAACAACGTATTTATCCATTCACAAATTAAGGTTCAGTCTCCTATATTTAAAGGTATATATTGGTGCAGCACTGAGAAAAAGTTTTTTTTGAACCCCCAACAGGTCAAATCTGCAGTACTACCTCTGTCCATTTTACTAGTGACTCCATCATAAAACTGAGACAAATTAGTTTGCAAATAGTCTGTCTACATGGAATATGGCCACCGAGCGATCCATGAACATGACGTTGTGATGTGCACGAGTGGCCCTATACTGTTCCGGGTCTATATTAGAAGCCCGAAGATCAATTTGAGCGAATCGGAAAAGAGCGACACATACTGCGCGAACTATGGAAATGGTGATCATCCAAAACTGTGAAACTCGAAATGTCAAATTGTTATGGTTGGCCCATCTGCGGTATAGCTCCGTAAGGTAAGTGTGTGATAGTTACGAACCTTAGGGTTAGGGTGCGGGTTAAGGAAAGTGCATAGATAGGTAATGTATGTAAGGTTTAGTGTAGGATTAGAAGTAGAGTTTTGTTAAGTGTATGTGTGTGGATTATTTGTTTTGTTTGGGTATATCTCTGTAGAGTAAGTGTGTGATAGTTACAGACCTGTGGGTTAGGGTGCGGGTTAAGGTAAGTGCATAGATAGTAATGGATGTAAGGCTTAGTGTAGGGTTAGAAGTAGGGTTCAGTTAGTGTATGTATATGGTTTATTTATTATGTTTGAGTAGGCAGTATGTAGCATATGGTGGGGCTGGCCGACTATGACGATTAGAGATTTTAAATTTCGCAGTTTAGGAGGTTCGGCGTATTTGCGGTTTGGGCTATATGTGTCACTATTGTGGTATTTGCTCAAATGGGTTTTCGGTTTTATAATATAGACCCTACTGTTCCTGCCTGGAAAACCATGCAGTATGCTAATCAGCTCATTTTCTGGTGAAAACCATGCAAATGAGCTGATTTAGTGATCCAGGAAGTAGGCAGTTCTCTGTGCAGGAACAGTATAAGGTGGAGGAATGTATTCGGTTACTAACCGAATACATTTCTGCAAAAAAGAAAACAGAGCCATGACAGCTTCAGTAAAAGCATGTATTAAAGTGGTTGGCCATGCCAATAGACAAATATATGGTCATTGGCATGGGCAAGTGTTTAATTTTTATAAAAATACATTTTTTTGACCGATTTTGCCCGTTTAAGCATAGGATGGTGGGGAAAATAAAAAAAAAAAAAGAGAGAGAAAAGTCCATTTTAGGTGAAAGCTGCATTTTGCCATTATAGTCAATGGCAAGCAGAATCAAAAGCTAAGCATAGCTAAGTGAAGGGTGTGTCTGAGGCTGTATAATCTTATTCCATGAATGGAGGAGCATGTTCACGGCCAGGGGAGGGCCATTTCTTGCTATTTACACTAGCTAAACAGGTCTGGGTGGTGTGCCAGGGCTTAAACAGGAAGGATATAGGAAAAGAAAAAGGAAATAGCAGAACAAAGGTAATGCAGTACAAAAGTGCAATATGGAATACTGCAACACACAATAGGCCATTGAAAGCACTCAATAATACAGCTAGTAGGTGGCTGCATAGCTGAAAACGGGAGATGTAAAAAAAAAATAAATAAATACAGGGCAGCAGCACAATAAAGGATAAATGAAGTAGAAATCACTAATATGGGTCTCTTGCAGCTCACAATGGGCCAGGTAAAGCATGCAATAATACAACTGGCAGGTGGCTGCATAGCTGGAAATGGGAGGAGATGTAAAAAAAATGAAAGGGCAACAGCACAATAAAGGAGAAATGAAGTAAATATCACTAATATGGGGCTTTTGCAACTTACAATGGGCCAGCAAAGCACATAATAATACAGTTGGCAGGTGGCTGCATAGCAGCAAGTGGGAGAAGATGTAAGCAAAAAATAATTTAAAAAAAAGGCAACTGCAGAATAAAGGCAATCATGCACAAATTACCAGTAATGTCTCTAACACTCACAGTGGTCAAATCAAAGCCATGAGTAATATAGTTGGCAGCTGGAATGTATCATAGTCAGCCAATTATACAGACAGCATTTGCAGCACAACAGCATAAAGTATGGAAACACCTTACAGTCGTATTTTTCCCACAAACTCTGCACCATTGGTGTATACATGTGGGGAATTTTAACTTGAAAAATGTTAGGGGCTGCCATTGCTTTGATCCATCAGTATGTGCTAGAGGCTGAGGGTGGTGAGGATGAGAATGCTGATGACCAACCCACAGTGAGGAGAAGGAGAAGAGTGCTCAGACCCAGGGTAACCTACCAGGGGCTATGTGAGCTAGAGACAGTAGAGCTCTATAGAATGGACAGAGACATACTTCAGCAACTCACCGAGCTTTGCTGGCCTCAACTGAGAGCTAGAACCAACAGAGGGGAACCCATCCCAGTGGATACCAAGGTATGTATAGCCTTAAGAATTCTAGCTGCAGGTACTTTCCAAAGACCTACTGGGGACATGATGGGGGTCTCACAGGCATCTGCATTCAGGGTGCCATGCTACCACATGCCAGTGAGCACATTTACTTCCCCAACACTCGTGAGGAGAGGATCAGCAATATGAATCTCCTCCACCATGTAGCAGAAAACTCAGGGGTACTGGGTGCCATAGACTGCATGCACATCCACATCAAAGCACCACCCGGTGTACAGGGTAGGGTCTACATAAACCACAAGGGCTTTCCTCCATCAACTGCTAGGTCATGTGCAATGCCCAGGACATTATCATGAATGTGTGTGCTGGCAGCCCTGGAAGCTATCCTGACTCCCACATCTGGCATTCTTCACAGCTGTACCAGGCATGTGCCAGTGGGGGCATCCAGTATGGCCATCTGGTGGGGGATGATGGCTATGAACTGGAGCCGTGGATGAAGACATCCATCAGAAATACACACACCCACACAAGAAGGTGATAATGAGTCACATGCACAAACCAGGATCATTATAGAGCATGTATTTGGGATGCTCAAGTCACGGTTCCACTGCCTTGACATACTGAGGTACATGCACAAACTAGGAGCATCATAGAGCATATGTTGGGGCTGCTGAAGTCATGGATCCGGTTCCTCGGTATATCTGGTGGAGCCTTGGAGTATACTCCAGTCACATGTGCACACATGTGCATAGTATGTGCCATGCTACAGAATATGATCCTGTGGAAACAGCTGCAGCAGGAACAGCACGCAGAAGGGCCACACAGACCACCACCATTGCCAAAGTCCCCACAGGCACTGACAGACTCACAGGAGGATGCCCCTGAGCCTGCTCCCATAGGCAGATGGAGAAATGCCCAGTATGCTTATGCCTTGGCAAAGAGGCAACATATAGGGCACACACTGAAACTGTAGGAAACCCAGGGACTGACACTCCCCTCTGACTCACACACACACTAAAATGGATGATACACACATCGCATTACGTGTAACTTACCATGTATAGGCAGTGTACTCTTTGCATCCAACATAGACAGCCCTCAAGCACTGTTCTTATAACTGCTCCACGTACAAGGTAAGTCAGTCTTCTTAATAATAAATGAATGGAATAGTATGTTCTGCTAGCATAGCTATGGTAATGCTGCATGCATGCAAGGGAATGGGGTGGCCTACTTGGATAGCAGCACACAAATGACAGCTCTGTTGGCCACCAGGAAATGCCTGGCCAACACTGGCCTCCACACACTATGCAGTATTATCCAAGGTGGCAAATCCCACTGCAGTATTGGTGTGGGGTCAACTTAG
Source organism: Protopterus annectens (assembly GCF_019279795.1). Taxonomy (NCBI): domain Eukaryota; kingdom Metazoa; phylum Chordata; order Ceratodontiformes; family Protopteridae; genus Protopterus; species Protopterus annectens. Next base: position 657,834,172 of record NC_056728.1, read on the forward strand.
TGGGATGTGAAAGGTCACAGGAATGGAAGTCAGGGTGGGGGTCCCATAACTACCCCTCACACCCACACAGCAAGTCAGCTATAGAAAACCACAGAGAAATGTCTGGTAAAGGCAAACACATGGTGGCAATGTTGAATCAACCCCCTACAGTCTCTCACAGTGATAGCACAGCAGGACCCACAGTCGCAGTAAAGTTATGAAGGGTAAAATGTCTGAAACTCAAATGTATGCCAGTACAATCTGACCTGGGCTCTTTAATGATATGCCTCCAGTCCTCAAGGCAGGGCACAATAGTATGGTAAATGGAACCAAAATGTAAAGCAAATACCAGCACCATCTGTGCAAATGTGTACAGTGGACATGTGTCCCCCCCCATATACACACACAAATGCAGTGACATATATGTTTACATGGAAATAGCAGCATAGCACACATTGGCAGGGCTGTACCAATACATGTGAAAACATGTTGCCTGTTCACAATATGCCAGGGTCAATGAGCTATGTGTATGTGTGGTTAATACTGTGTGGATCTGGCCAGCATGTCCTCCTGGCAGTTGTCTTGTACTACCCTAGGTATAGTGCTGCCTTTGACAGGGCCATGTGCAGATAACTGCAGTGCAACTGTTATGCATGTCAGTGATACCCACTGCTCTGCCACTAACATTCCTGGAAGACACAGTGCTATGTGAAATATGCTCTTGAAGGATGTGTAGCAGAGGTGCCAAGGCTTTTTTGAATATAAGTGCTGTGTGGTACTGTTGCCAGTGGTTATTCTCAATAATCCTTTTTCTTATGTTTGCTTTTACAAATAATGGACATGCCTCTACAGTTGAATGCACGCTGTACCCACACTCATAATTCCCAACCTCTGACAGCAAGATGTTTGGACAAGGGAAGAAAGAAAAGTGGAACAAAGGCACAATGATAGGCATGTGTTGTATATATTGCCCTTACATACTGAGAAGGCTTGTGGGGTGAGGGATTTGCAGTACTGGGAATTGTCTGTAGGTTATGTATTTGGAAACAGTAATGTCTGAATTATTTTGTAGCATCACACTTCAATTATATGTAACTAACTTTCCATAAAAACACAAGTTTACGTAGAAAAGATGAAACCTCTAGCCAAACACCGGGATAACCTGCCAAAAATGTATAGGTCAGAAGTATGCACACACAAGGATATGACACCTCAGGTTAAAAAGATACCACACAAGCAGGAGATCCCAAGCCAGTATGCCACCAGGTTGCTGGACTGTTTACACAGCTGTGTGTCATTACTACACTGGTTGTAGTCGCACCTCACAAATGGCCTTGTTGAGCAAGGATTTACATAGCTGCCCTCATAATATTGGTCTATGCACCATACAAGTACTATTCCTCTGGTAAAGCACTGTGATGATCTGAGGATATCTGGCACTAAGTAATGACCCAATACATTGCAGTTTCAGACTACAGATATATCGTAAAATGTCTGGTAAACAAAACAAGTACCCTGAAGAAAGTCCTGTGTACACCTGAAAAGTATGGCTGTAGCACACATAACCCTGAATTGGAGTACACATATCTCCGGATTGGAGTCCCCACCCTAACTATAGAAGGTCACACTAGGCATGCTCCTACACTTAGAGAATCACAGGAAATGTTGGAACCCACATCGGAATATATGTCTGTATTGTATATATAAGTTCATGCATATAGACAGCTATGTGCACCTCAACTGCCCCCCCCACACACACACACACACACACACACACACACACACACACACACACACACATACACACACACACACACACACACACATCAGACAGGATTACCCTCAGCTAGCTGTAGGTGGCCATTATGTGATATGCCTGCATCTGTTGTGTGAGAGACACACAAACATATATATATGAGCAACAGATAACAAGATATGACAATCATACACACACATAGATGTGGGGAACTGAGAGACAGACAGTGATACAGAGGGAGACACAGGAAGACACAGACTGAATTTCACGTACGGATACCCTGAATGGCATACAGTGACGTCCTTCTGTGGAGCCCTATTGTGTAACAATACTGAGGTTGACGTTATAATATCACATCACCTGCCTGTGTTTGTGAGTGTGTGTGTGTGTGTGTGTGTGTGTGTGTGTGTGTGTGTGTGTGTGTGTGTGTGTGTGTCTCCATAGGTCCAAGTATTAGGAGAATCTTCCCACTCAGTACACTTCACATTGCCTTACGTCACAAGAACTGCTGCGTTCATTCCCCTTAGAAGTACCATTGGACACCCGATCACCCTATAAGCTCTGTAGTGTAGTAGAAATAACTCACTAGGTTATGCTTATGCATCTGAAGAAGTCTGTTTAGATGAAAATGTACTTGTGGATATAAGGGTTTATGTTTTTATTCTTGTGGTGTGCTGATTCTGAATAAACCTGTGTGCTGTACTTTGTTGGAATACTAGTGCTGAATTTTACTGTTTTTAGATAGGTAGGGGTTCTAATCTCAATAGTGGCAACTGTGTGTGTGTGTGTGTGTGTGTGTGTGTGTGTGTGTGTGTGTGTGTGTGTGTGTGTGTGTGTGTGTGTGTGTGTGACAGTTGTGTATGTGAGAGTGAGGGAGAGTGTGTTTGTTTATATGTTGGTCTGTAGGTGAAACAGTTTTAGGCCATTCCCACCCAACACTTCCCAGTACCCCACTTTATCAGTCCTGCTGATGTCATTCCCCTTATTGGCACCTTTGTCCAGTTGTCAACCCAGTAAGCTCTGTAGCATGTGTGATAACTGTGTAACACAACAGTACAAAATACTAGCTTGGCAGGAGTTCAAATCTAAGATCTGGCAAATGAGTGTGGGTGCATGTCTGTAAGAAGAAGTATTTTGATAAGTCTCCCATCCACTGCCCTACTTTATCACTCCTACTGATGCCCTTCCCCTTATCTGGACCTTTACCAGTTGTCAGCCCAGTAAGCTTTGTAGTGTGTCTGATAACTGTGTAATACTATAGTGCAAATAAATAGATAGGCAGGGGATCTGCTAAATCTGTGTATGGGTGTCTAAGTGTGTATGTTTGTAGGAAGAGGTATTTTGATAAGTTTCTCACCCACTTCCATACTTTATCAGTCCTGATGATGTCATACCCCTTATTAGCACCTGTGGGCAGTTGTCAGTCCAGTGAGCTTTGTAGCATGTGCAGTAACTGTGTAACACTACAGTACAAATAACTAGATAGGCAGGGGTTCTACTCTGAGACCTGGCAAATGTGTGTGTGGGTGTATAAGTGTGTGTATGTTTGTAGGCAAAAGTATTTTGATAAGTTACACACCCACTGGCCTTCTGTATCAGTCATGCTGATGTCACTCCCATTATAGGTTCATAGGTGTATACTAAGCAAATGGCCCTGGAACCATTACAAGCCTAGCCCAAAGAAGTGCCCTGCATTGTGCCACCTGATGTTAGTTCCCAGTGACCCCATCAAGTACAGCCACTAAAATGATCCCTGGGGTGAACATTCTATTACCCATCCACTCATCAAGACATCTCTGGAAGAGGTTCGTCTAGGTGCTTTGCTTGACATATATGGGAAATCGATTCCAGGGCATGTGCAGTCTCTGGGTGACTGACCTGCCCCTCTAGCATGTTGTGTTGATTCTAGCAATGATGTCGAGGTCCCTGCAGTGTGTGGTGCAGATAGATTGGGATATTTTTAGATGAAGCATTTATAAAAGAACTGGGTCAGACATGGCTTTGCAGGTCAAGCAGAGATCACCTCTAAGTAGGTGATATGTGGCAGAGAATTGCTGGAGTCTCCTCAGTTTGTCTGTGTAGGGCATGTGTTTAATGCCTAGGATCCTCATTGTGAGGTATTTCTCTGGCCTCTACAGCTGTTTCAGGTGTTTAGTGAGGTACATGCCAAATGGGCCATTATACTTGATGACTGGTGTAATGAGGGAAGAGTACACAAAGATTATGACCTCTTTCTTCCTGGATACAAAACCCTTGGTAATGAGATGTACCACATGGAAGGATTTCCTGACCACAGTGGCAATGTGGTGTTTAAAGGAGAAGTTGCTGTCAACATGTGTCCCCAGATCTCTTATAATGCCTAAAGTGTTGATTGGGCTCCCATCAATGTGATACTTAGTGGGAAATGAGATTTTACCAAAGGGGCAGATGATGCATTTTGTGGTATTAAGCTTCAGGTGACGGTTTCCACACCAGTCAGTTATCTCAGTGAGACCTTTCTGCAGAATGTCTGCATCACTTGTGAAGTTAATGATGGCTCCCAGCTTGCAGTTGTCTGTGAACTTGGTCAGCCAGAGTTCCTTTGTGTTGGGCTGGACTTCTGTGAAGTACATGCTGAACAGGAGAGTACCCAGGACTGATTCCTATGGGACTCCACTCATGACTGGCTGGTAGTCTGACTTGAAGCTCACTACATTCACACTGTTTGTTCTGTCTGTGAGCCAATTTGCAACCCCCCTATTGATATGGGGGGGTTGATGCCTAGTTTGGTTGGTTCATCCATAATTTCTGACTGAGGAATGGTATCAAGAGCCTTGGCCAGATTGATGTAGGCTGTATGCAATGCCTTCTGTCATACACAGCCCTGGTGACTGACTCAAAGAAGTCAACCAGGTTGAACAGGCATGATCTCCCTTTCACAAAGCCAAACTGTGTGGGGTCCAGAGTTAGGAGATTACCTATATGTTTGTTGATCATGTCCATGATGATGCACTCCATAGCTGTATATATCAGACTCATCAGGGTAAAGGACTGATAATTCCCAGGGTCTGTAGTTGCCACACCTTTATGGAGAGGGATGACTGTAGCAGTGCTCCATTTGGGAGGGAAAAAAGCCTGAGGTGAGGCTGTGACTGAACAGGGCACACAGATGTGGTGCCAGGTATCTTTGTAGCTCATGTAGAACACAGCCAGGAATAATGTGGGGTCCCATGAAAGCTGTATTCTTGCCCAGGGACAATGCAGGTGTAATAAACACACCAAACAGCCAGTAGTAGCAGCAATTCTCCTTATATTTCCAAGACTTATAGGTGATAATATTTGTGATAAATTGTTAGAACTTGAAACTAAGATGATTCTAAAATGTAATACATGGTATAAAGTGTCATGAAGCAATATTAATTATCGTTTATTATTTTATTTTAATTTATTTTTTAAATTTAATACACATTGCTGATATTATATTATAATATATATAATATATAATATATTTAATAAAATAGTAAATTTGGGAATTATATTAATATATTGGGATATGTTTGAGTATGATGAAGTTCAGTAAAATATACTAAATAACTTTTTTTTTTTTCCATTTTTGAGGCTAATAATTGTTTAAATTGAATTATTATTATAATAATGTGTATTATTAACTTTGTTACTTTTGTATTGTTGTGACCCCATTGAGTAGATGTGCCAGGTCCAGGGGTCTAAAAATATGGAGAATTGCTGCTACTACTGGCTGTTTGGTGTGTTTATTATTATAATTTCGTGTTGTTTGATTACTACAATGCAGGTGTAACCTGGATGGCAATAATCCTGGGTGCCTGGCATTCTGATTGTTACCCTAGGGGGGAGGGAGGGATAAAGCTGGCACTGAATGTGTTGGCAAGAATGTTGGCAATATCTGTTGGTTCATTATAGGAGGTAGCATTGTCCAGTAACTCAGAGCACTTCTGGGTATTGACATGGAGGTTGTTTGATATCACTAACAAAGAATATGTGATTGTTGTCAGTGCTTGATGCAATTCTGCCATCATTGGCAGCTTTAGATGATTTCATGAGGGATCTCAAGTTGTTGTTGAGGCTAGTAAGGGAGTTTTACCACTCTTGGGTTCCACCTTTTTCTGCAACAGTTTCTTCCTTCTGTTGTACAGGCTATTAATGATAGGAGACTACCAGATTGGCCTTCAGTATTTGGAGGAGAGTGTCATGGTTCTGTTGGGTATGGCTTGTTCCATGCACTGACGTACATGTTTGTACAGTGTATTTGTGCATGATTCATCAGTCATGCAGGTATTTTCCATTGGCATGGGTGCTGTGAGGTTAGCTACCTTTGTTCTTATGAGTCCAAAGTCAGTTTTGGAGAGGTTTTTCAGGGTGGTTACCTTTGCAGAGTGTGTGTGTGTGTGTGTGAGAGATGTGGATTTCCATGGTGATTACTCTGAGTTGGATCTGACCAGATAGTGACCGACTACTGCTGTCAAGCAATGGTCCCATATGTTAGTAATCAACATGGGTCAAGGATGTTGCTTCCTTTAGTGGGTGTCAGAATGAGTTGCTCAAGGACATTGGAACTGATGAATTCCAGGAAGGATTGGGCCAGTGTATTGGTGCTTGAGTATCTTACTCCTAGTATGAGAGTTGGACCTTGATAGTTTCCAGGGTGTTGAGGAATGTAGATTGAGAGTCTAGGGACATAGATGTGGCCTTATAGCAGGCTATGACCTGGATTGCACCATTACCCAATGTCAGTTGTACCTGAAGTATCTCAGATGCATTATGCTGGGATACTACTCTGGACGTGTGCATATATGTTATTAATATGGAGACACCACCACCTTTGTAGCTGTGGTCCATGTTTTGGGGCTGACAGGTGTGGAATGAGTTATAGGCTGGTAGTGCAGGGGTGCTGTCTGCTGCTGTAAACCAGATCTCTGTTACAGCACACATGTCAATGTTCTCCATTTTGAGGAGTGCTTTGAGTGGCTGCATCTCAAGATGTAGATGTCTAGTGTTGAGCAGCATGACCCTCAGATTGCATGTATGTATAGCTGTTATGGTGGCAATTTGATTTGGAACACCACCTAAAAATGCACTATAGGGGTGGCAAGACACTTAGCTAGTACCTGTAAATCCAGGGTTGACAGATGCAGGCCATCTCTGGCAAGCCATCACAGGCTGTAAATCATGTCATCCCAAGCAGACAGATACTGAATCCCATGAGAGTGACAGCAGATACTTAAGCCAATTGTTGTAGTCAATCATTTGTTGTTTGTACTGTGGTATAATTCTGGGTGACAGTAGTATACTGCTCAGGGCTACTGTTATACCTGCCTGGTCCACATAATCTGAGAGCTTCACCATGTCGATTTTCATATAGTCCATGGAGGCGCATCTCAGCTCATTCACACACACATGAACAATGACAGAGTGATATTTGTAGTTGTTGTGGAATGACCTGACTGGGTGTGTTATGTGCTTGATTCTAGCACCTGATAGACAGCTGACTGTTACCTCCTACATGTTCAACCTATTGAGTGGGACACCTGTGTGCCTCACTATTGATTCACCTATGATTACTGTATCAGACAAGGTGGTTGGCCTTTGGGGCTTAGGTTGAGGGGCACACTCTGTAGGTGAGATATGTGCCCTATGGTTTGTGCTGTGTTGTGGTGGTTGAGTGGGTGTCTGTCTTGGTAGTCTCTCCTGTTTGGGTAAATGTCTATTGAGTGCATCTGTGAAGGTGGATGTGTGGTTACTGTTTTTATGTCACAGTTGTGATAGTGGGTGTTCTGGAGGGATATGTGTTCTATGTGGTGTGTTGCAGGTGTTGACCCTTCTATTCTTGACCAGCTAGTCTAGTCTCCGCTGGAGATTGCATATCTTCCAATTCTGTGATATATGGGTATCTCTCTCAAGAATGAGTGTTGAGAGTTTAGAGGAGAGGGTTGTCTATGTACATGAGTCAGTTGCAACAGTGCCTCAGAATGCCCATGTGCACCAGGTTAATGGGCAAAAGCACATAGAACTACACCTTAATCATGCCAGGAGGGATGGTCATCACTACTAAGTACTGGAGCTAATTCCGTGAGGAACAACTACTGCTGATGGCTCTCAGGTGTGCTATAATAATTGATAAAAAAAAACTGTTGAAGTGCAAAGCTATTAGGCTATTTGAAGTGCAGGAGAGAAAGAACTAGCAAGATCTAAGGGGAAAACTGAAGGCAGACTCTCTGGCACCTGTAACAGTTTACTTCAGCTGTGCAGTTATCAACACCTTTGGCCAACTTTCAGGCCATTAAGCTCTGTAGCATGTGCAGTAACTGCGTAACATTATAGTACAAGTAACTAGATAGGCAGAGGTTGTGTGTGTGTGTGTGTGTGTGTGTGTGTGTGTGTGTGTGTGTGTGTGTGCGCACATGTATGTGTGTGTGTGTGTGTGTGTGTGTGTGTGTCTGTTTGTGTGAGAATCATATACTGCATGTGTTATACCATTTTGAGTTGTGTACTACACTGTAAACTTCCCATCACCCTACATTACTAGGCCTGCTGATGTCATTCACCTTAGAAGTACATTGGGACAAGATAAAATGACATAAGGTCCGTGGTGCATCTGATAACTGTGCAACACTATAGTAGAAATAACTAAATAGGTAGGGTTTCTAATCTCACTGCTGGCAGCTGTGTGTGTGTGTGTGTGTGTGTGTGTGTGTGTGTGTGTGTGTGTGTGTGTGTGTGTGTGTGTGTGTGAAGATCATATCTTGTTTGTCTGATACCATTTTGATTTGTGTACCATCCACACCTGTTTACCACCTCCCAATGGGATTACTTTATACAGTGTGGTAACAGCATCTGCCTCACATGCAACATGTTAAACCATTGTGCATGCCATACCAGTCCTCTGTACAGATGTCTATATAATATCCAGTTGTTTGCAACCTATATGTGGTCTGTGTCCTTTAACAATGCCCATGTATGTGATATTGTTGCCAAATCTGCCACCGTGAGTGTAGTGACAAACATGCCAGAATCAGGCAACATTACGTGTTGTAAGAGGTAGTCCGTTATGTTACATGCATGCAATCTATGCGGGGCATGTTGTGTGTATGTAGCAGTACAGTACATCAAGGTGGAAATGTAGGTTTACTAAGCTGTCTATTGCCAACTTTGTTTATGTTACTGTGTGCACATCCACTGTGTCAGTCCTTACTGTGTGTTTGCAAAGGATATGCCATTTTGTTTCCCTGTTCTACCTGGTGAACTCAGGAATACATACCACAAACCTGTCATACACAGTATCCTGCACGCCCTCACCAACTGCATCAGGGCTGAGTGTATGGGAAAGAAGTGGCAGGGCCAACAGGTGTTGACAGGTGAATCTCTTGCAGTTAATGTAATGGCTATATTTGTGAGGGACCTGCTGACAGTACTGCAGTAACCTGTTCTGTATGTATGAGCCTGTGGTACTACACAGCACTGAGCTGACATGTCTGAAAGCTACCTGTCTGTGACAAGGGGTATGTATACTAGGTCACACTGTCTGACAACAGTGTCCCTCACACACTGTTGCATGCATACACACCTGGTACATGTACATATAAAGCTGTACCTTGCCTATGACATGGTTGGTATATTCCCACTCTGCCATACTCCCTGTTGGGAATGTTTGCAGGGCCACAGCCTGCAGACACACAGACACCTGGAACACAAACAGAATACAGCATGTCAGACTACATTCAGTCAGTGGTACTAACAGCAATAATACATCCTGGCTAATAAGGTACATACACCTGTATGTGTACCCATAACAAATGCAAGCAGACACCTTATATAGTATTATATAGCTACACTGTACTGTATTCAACCTCTGGATCAGAACCATATTAGCATGTCCCTACATTAATGGTATGGATGGCAGGGATGTGGCATAGGTATCATCATATGCACAGCGTGTGGTGTGGGTTTTCCAGAGGCTTAGGCTGGGTCATACAGTTGACATCATGTGCGTGTGTTTGGAGGGTTATCCTATAGATGGGCTGTGCAAAGGTGCTGTGTGTCTGGAGGTGACCTGCCTGTGATTCAGATGTGTGTGTGTGTGTATGCACACAGTCACACCATGTGGCTGACCTACACAGGGGTATGTTAGACAGCTGTGGACCGTACATGGCAGGGTATCCAGTTCACTCTCTCCAGCCATGGACATGGGAACTGGTCCTATCAGGGGTATCAGTGGCACCACCAGGCCCAAGTCCAGATGCAGTACTGCTTCCTGATGGTGACTGCTGTCTGCTGGACCTGTGTCCCTGATGGGACCAGACAGGACCACGTGTCCACAGGCTGCTCCAGTGTGATGTGGACAGCAACCCCCCTTTGGTAGTGCTGGTGTCACTGCCACAATAGGAGTGTGAAGGTGCACGTCCCCGTAGACTTTCAGCTGTTGTTGGTCTTAACCTATGTCCACATGGTCGATGCACATCTCCCACCACACAATGTAGCACAGACAAGCCATGGTCGAATATTGCCAAGGTCTCACCCCACCATCTATTCATGACCTCAGTGTTTGACATGTGGCCTCAACAAGGTCATGTATGTTGCCACGTAAATCAGGAAGAGTTGCATCCACCACCTATTTGTCTGGTGTGGCATTCACTACATGCCTGTGCATCCATGACAGCCCAAAACATGTGTCTGGTGACTCCTGCTGTGGCACTTGCGACAGCGGATTGATAAGCAGCAGTCCTCCTGCCCATCCGCCTGTGTGGGACGTTACCTGCACTCTGGCTATGGCCAGTGTCTACACTCACATCTACCATAGTCACCACACTACCCCGTTCAATGCCACACCTTGCCAACTGTCCATCATCTCTGGCTACTGGTGATGGGGTATGTGTTGGCATTGTCACTGTGTGCGTGAATGGTGTGGAGAAGAGTGGGATGCCAACCAATGGCATAAATTCAGCCCCTGGCAACCCCACCTCTACCTCACTATACTTATCATCATTGTCAGAGTCTGCAGAGATAATGACATTAGTTTCCAAGCAGGAGGGAACCCAAACCCCATTGCCACCTGTGAGGGGAAGACAACATATGTACATTAATACCTACACTCTGAGGATGGCTGGTACACACACACACACACACACACACACACACTTACAGGTGAGGTGGCACAAATCTGTTACACAGACCACACAGTAGCCAAATGATGACATGCATGACCCACAGCACTCAACATCATGCATTGCAGCCAGTTTTACTACATGTAACTAACAATATAGAGCTTTGGGATACATGTTTAGTGTTAGTATGTGATGGCTCTTCCCCAGCACAGATTGCACCCATGTACACATCTTTGCTATTCACCAGTATAGCACAGTGGCAAGTACTATAGAACATACCTCATAACTCTACAGATCCTCGCAGAATATATAGATGTATTGCTCATATGTTTGCTCTGTTTCTCACAACCCCTGTGTTTTGATGACACATAACTGGGATGATCTGAGAAGTGACATCACTGATTAATGACATACATTAGAGTGTCAGATCTCCAAACCAACAGTAAATGTATGGTCACACAATTCCTGTTACACCACCAACCTTCTAAGCTTACAGTGGATATGAAAAGTGTACACAACCCTGTTAACATGCCATGTTCTTATAATATATGAAATGACACAGCAATAATTCATTCAAACATGTAACCCACCTTTCATGTGACATATGACTTGTGCAGCCCAGTCGATAAACAAACAGATGTGTTGCATGTAAAATATGACTGCAATATGCACAATATGATGTTTTCATACATCTGCACACCATTAAAATGATACTTTGTTGAAGCACTTTGTTAGTGACTTACAGCATTCATTCTTCTTGTGAAGGTGTCTATCAGCATGGCGCATCTTGACTTGGCATTATCTGGCCACTATTCCATGCAAAGGTCAGCCAACTGTCAGATTGCAAGGGAAGGCTCGTGTGCACAGCCCTCGTCAGGTCACACTGTGGTATTCTTATCTGATGTAGGTCTAGGCTCTGGCTGGGCCAATCCATAACCATTAGTGTGCTCAGGTGGAGGTTTTCTTAGGTAGCTTTGGGTGTATGCTCTGGGTCTTTGTCATGTTGAAAGCTGATACCCCTCCCCATCCTCAGAGTTCTTGCAGATGCCTGATGGATTTCAGCCAGATGTGGGTGTTATTTGGAACTGTTCCAAATTAACACCACTGTGACTACAGGCCCAGGTCTGGCTTTGGAACAGTATCTCCACAGCATGCTACTGCCACCAGCGTGATTCACCATGGGGATGTTGTTGTTCAGGTTAAGAGGGGTGTTGCTTGTGCACCACATATACCTTTTGGTACTGTGGCTGTGAGGTCAATCCATAGTTTCATTACACCATAACACATATTCACACATGCCTTTTGGAGACTTGATGTGCTGTATTGCAAATTGTATCCATCCCTGGATGTTTTGTGGTGTGGGAAAATGATTCCATCTTCTGACCATATGCCATAGGCCAGACGTATGCAGAATATGGGAGAGTGTTCTCACATGTATTACACAATGCCAGCACTTGCAAGAGATTCATGTAACTCCTTCAGTGTTGTTGTATGTCTCCTGGCAGCCTCCCTGACCAGGTTTCTGAAATGTCTTGTCATCATTTTTGAAGGGACATCAGTTTTTTTCCAACAGCACATTTGCCCCATATTCAATCCACCTTTTGTCAACTTTCTCCACTGTGTTCCATGGTGTACACAATGCTGTGGTAATGTTTCTGTACTCTACTCTTGATGGATACCTTTCAAATTTGAGATCCCTTTGCTGCTTTGTAAGCTGTCTGCAAGTCATGGCTGTTGCTGTTGCAGGCAACTGAGCAAATGTCATGAATAGCCTACTTGGACGGCAAACTGTTGTTTGGTGTTACTCAGTGTGCCTTTACTTGATGGCAGGTGTGTACCCAAACAGACTGAATGCTGTCAGTAAATAACAAACTGCTGCAATAAAATATTATTTGAAGGGTGTGCACACATATGCATCCAGTGTATTGTAAGGTTTGTATACTCCATATTCGGTGCCCAACAGATTGATTGGTTTTACAACTAAATTGTACATGTCACAGGTTGGAAAAGGTGTGGACTGACATATTGTGGTCTTAATTTGTACATATATTGCAAACACCTGGCATCTTAACAGGGGTGTGTACACTATTTATATCTACTGTATGAGAGTAATGTTTCACACATGTCTCTACCTTAGGCCGTTTGTCCCCCCATCTTGTTGGTCTCTGTCCAGAAGTCTTGCACTGACAGGTTGTGAGGTATGCTAAAAGGATGTTACATTCTCTACAGATAGGCCCCTGTGGTGACCACTGTGATGCAATGCAGTTAACCCCACCACAAGTGAACATGCATATAAAGTAATATGGCTATGAGTGACAGTTTTGTGCATGGTGTGTTGGATGGTCTTCACATGCCTGGGGTATTGGCAAACCACAACAGAACAATTCCATACTCACCAGCTTCAGGCTGCCATACCACATGCAGACCGGATGGACATAGGTAGTTGTGGGAGAGAAGCATTGTCAGCAGAATCACATGTGTCATTGGCACAGGATGGATACAGCATGTCTGCACATTTATAGTACAACCCCCAATACTACACAATTTGCTGTCCTTCACCATAGATGTGCATTTCTGTTCATTTAAAACCCCTGTCCACAACTGCAATCTGACCTGACACAAGCACGTAGATACTCTACAACTACAAGTATGTCTGCTATACTAGTCTAGTTATCTCCACTGGGGCCTTACCTACACACTCTTCATCCATTGTCTGAGTGCCACCCACCTCCAGCATGTGGGGAGTCTGTACACTTATGTTGTATTGGAATGGGTCCGCCAAGGTTGCTGAGGAGCTCCTCTGTGGTTGTCAGTGGGGATGCATGGCTGTGCCTCCACCAGTGGCTGTGTGGTCCCTGGCCACTGCAGCAGCCCTTTGCCAGGCATGGAGTATGAGGTAATTTCCACAATGCCACACCTGCTGGTATGTATGTGCGTGCAGGCCGACATCATTTACCCTGTGGAATAGGTCATCCCACAGGCCGGTCCTCTCCCACAGATATTGCTGGCTCCGGCCAAAGATTATGGCATGGGTCTGAAATATGGCTTCTATGATTATATTTGTCTCAGCTACTGAGAAAGTAGACCATTGCTGATACAACATTGCACCTGGAAGACATAAAAAGGGAAACACATCACAGGACCTTCATATATTTGGCAACAGTATGTACAGAACCTGCACAGGTTGGTTAGTTCTGTACATACTGTTGCCAAATATATGAAGGTCCTGTGATGTGTTTCCCTTTTTATGTCTTCCAGGTGCAATGTTGCATCAGCAATGTTGCAACCAGATTGTTTAATGAACTCTTGGAAAGTGAGAGAATGCCTGAGTGGAGAAAATGTGCTTTGGTACTGTTGTTTAAGAATAAGGGTGATGTGCAGAGCTGTAGTAACTACAGAGGGATAAATTTGATCAGTCGCAGCATGAAATTATGGGAAAGAGTAGTAGAATCTAGGTTAAAAAGGGAGGTGATGATTAGTGATCAGCAGTATGGTTTCATGCTACACTACAGATGCGATGTTTTCTCTGAAAGTGTTGATGGAGAAGTACAGAGAAGGTCAGAAGGAGTTACATTGTGTCTTTGTGGACTTAGAGAAAGCATATGACAGGGTGCCTAGAGAGGAGTTGTGGTATTGCATGAGGAAGTTGCGAGTGGCAGAGAAGTATTTAAGAGTGGTACAGGATATGTACAAGGGTAGTGTGACAGTGGTGAGGTCTGAGGTGGGAGTAACATGTGCATTTAAGGTGGAGGTGGGATTACATTAAGGATCAGCTCTGAGCCATTTCTTATTTGCAGTGGTGATGGACAGGTTGACAGACTAGATCAGATAGGAGTCCCCATGGACTATGATGTTTGCAGATGACATTGTCATATGTAGTGAGAGTAGGAACAGGTTGAGGAGACCCTGTAGAGTGGAGATATGCTCTAGAGAGGAGAGAAATGAAGGTCAGTAGGACTAAGACAGAATATATGTATGTTAATGAGAGGGAGGATAGAGGAATGGTGAGCATGCAGGGAGTAGAGCTGGTGAAGGTGGATGAGTTTAAATACTTGGGATCAACAGTTCAGAGTAATGGCGAGTGTGGAAGAGAGGTGAAGAATAGAGTACAGGACGGGTGGAGTGGGTAGAGAAGAGTGGCAGGAGTGATTTGTGACAGATGAGTACAAGTAAGAGTGAAAGGGAAGGTCTACAAGAGGGTAGTGAGACCAGCTATGTTATATTTGTTGGAGACAGTGGCATTAACAAAAAGGCAGGATTCAGAAATGGATGTGGCAGAGTTAAAGATGTTAAGATTTACCCTGGGTGTGATGGGGATAGACAGGATTAGGAATAAGTATATTAGAGGTTCAGCCCAGGTTGGACGGTTTGGAGATAAAGCCAGAGAGGTGAGATTGCATTGGTTTGGACATGTGCTGAGGAGGGATGCTGAGTGTATTAAGAAAAGGGTGCTAAGGATGAAGCTGCCAGGTAAGTGGAAAAGAGGAATGCCTAAGATAAGGTTTATAGATGTGGTGAGAGAGGACATGCAGATGGTTGGTGTGACAGAGCAAGATGCAGAGGACAGGAAGAAATGGAAACAGATGATCTGCTGTGGTGACCCCTAATGGGAACAGCTGAAAGAAAAAGAAGATGTACAGAACCCGCACAGCTACACTGAATACCTGTAGCAATCACTCAAAACCACAACATAGCCCTGTGATCTATCAGCACTGTGTATGCTTGCCTTGCACTGCTGGCGATGTGTCATATTCCCCACAATGAGGGCAAGTTCATTTCATAATCCTCTACTCCTCATTCATGTCTGTGTAGTGGGATGACATTGGCAATCTTCAATGTGGATGGGGTGTGGATGGTGCCAAGGCTTGGTGTGACTACAGTGTGTAATGGAGCTGGGAGCACATGCCTGGGTTCATGTAGGATGCTGACAGGGAAGTTATCAGGTCCCATGGATACTTATGTTTGTTGCCCTTTAGTAGGCAATATGTACCAGCTCACTGGTGATGAAGGGAGGGGTGTGGGTGCTGTGCATATCCATCTATAGTGATGCTGAGCCAGGGGGTGATGTTTGCCCTAAACCTATCTGCAGCAGGTTGGCTGTATCTATGTTGTATGTGTATGCGGTCTGATTGTCCACCATTACAGGGTGGGTTGGTTTTTTGCCTCTCAGATTCCAGACACATGTGAAGATGGCCTTCTGACTGGCTTTGGGGGATGTGTCCAATTTGTACTCATAGTTAGCTTTACAATACTCCACCTGTGACCTTATATGCTTGATCAGATAAAGGCTGACTTGATCCTAACTTGGTGCCAGCTCCTAATTTACCCTGTACAGCCAATATAGGGACCAAGTCTTTGGTTTGTGGATTGCTGTGGTCCAGCAAATGGGATTACTCTACTTTGGTGGGGGCAGGTTTTACAAGTAAGTTATTGCTGAGTACATACAGCTATGTTGATGTTCATATAGCTGTTTGTAGTAGGCATGGACACATAGTCATAACACAGCTGGACACCTCTCCAATTTCAAGCATATAATAATGCTTATTGTAGTACCCATGGCTGTGTCAAGGCAATGCAACAACCAGGAGCTGTAGAAATGTCACTCTGTTGGATGCACGGTAACTAAGATTACACAAGTGCTCAACACGTACAGCTTATTTAACTGACATTTTGCATCCCATGTCTGTTGTTATGAGGTGGCCAGATACACCTACTCATACTGACATGCGCACAGATAATACCTGATATACAGTTCTGTTCTATGTCAGTATGGCACACTCTTCAGTATGGCTCTTGCTGCTCAGTCATCCCTCTCAACCCATTAGCGCAGGATATATGTAGGACACCACACATACATGGGGGGCAATGGGACATAATTAGTGACACTGTCTTAATATTGCTGTAACACACTTGAGTCATTCAGTAGCACAGCAGCCTTTGTATTGACAGACATACCCTGGAGGATGTCCAACACTCATATGGCAGGAAGAGAGGAAAAAGGCTAGGAGTGTGATAATGAGGGTAAGAACTTTTAATGTTGGCAGTATGACTGGTATAGGGTTAGAGCAAGCTGATATGATGGCCATAGGAAGGGGGATATATTGTGTATGCAAGAGACCAGATGGAAGGGGAGTATGGCTAGGTGTATCAGAGGAAGGTCACAATTGTGCTGTCGGGGTGTAGATGGGAGGGCAAAAGGGGTAGGGGTTATTCTGATGGAACCGTATGCCAAGGGTGTTTTTGGAGGATGAAATGAGTGTCTGATAGAGTGATGTTTATGAATCTGAAAATGGATGGTGTAATGATGAATGTTGTTAGTGCATATGCTATGTAAGTTGCTTGTGCACTGGATTAGAAAGAGAAATGTGAAGTCAGTTGGATGATGTGGTGTTGACTATACACAAGGGTGAGGGAGTGGTGATTGCAGCAGATTTCAATGGCCATGTTGGTGAAGGGAACAGAGGGGATGAGGACGGGATGGCTATGTATCGTGTTAAGCAAAGGATTTTGCAAAAAGGATGGACATGGCTGTGGTGAATGCATACTATAACAAGAGGGAGGAGCATAAGGTGCATTACAAGAGTGGAGGGGGATGCACACGGGTAGAATATATCCAATGTAGGAGGGCCAGTTTGAAGGAGATTGGATACTGTAAAGTGGTGACAAGGGAAAATGTAGTTTGGCAGCAGAGACTGTTGGTCTGTAAGATGATATTGATGATCAAAAAGAGGCGGAATGTGAGGGCAGCACCAAGGATCAGATGGTGGGAACTGGAAAAGGGTGATTGTGAGGTGAAGTTCAGGGAACAGTTAAGGCAGGTACTGTGTGACAGTGATGATTTACCAAATATCTGGGTAAGTACAGCAGAGCTAGTAAGGTAGACAGCTAGAAAGGTGCTTGGTGTGACGTGGATGGAGGAAGGAGTACAAGGCCGCCTAGTGGTGGACTGAGGAAATACAGAAATGTATAAAGAGAAAGAGGTTGGGGGTGAAGTAGTGGGATTGTCAGAGAGATGAAAAAAACTAGACAGGAGTATGAGGATATGTGGTGCATGGCAAAGAGAGAGGTGGCAAAGGCGAAGGATGTGGCATATGACAACTTCTATGACAGGGTGGACACTAAGGAGAGATGACAGGACTTGTACCGGTTGGCTAGACAGAGAGACTGAGCTAGAAAAGATGTGCAGCAAATAAGGGTGATAAAGGATAATGAGGGAAACTTACTCACAATCTAGAAGAGTGTATTTAGCAGATGGACAGAGTATTTTGAGAGGCTGATGAGTGAAGAGAATGAGAGAGAGGGTTGGATGATGTGGGTATGGTAAATCAGGAAGTGTAACAGCTTACCAAGGAGGAAATAAGGATAGCTATGAAGAGGATGAATACTGGAAAGCCTGTTAGTCCACATGACATACCTGTGGTAGCATGGAGGTGTTTAGGAGAAATGGCAGTGGTGTTTTTCACCAGCTTGTTTAATGATATCTTGGAAAGTGAGAGGTTGCATGTAGAGAGGAGAGAAAGTGTTTGTGTACCATTTGAAGAATAAGGTTGATGTGCAGAGCTGTAGTAACTACAGAGGGATAACATTAATTAGTCACAGCATGAAGTCAAGGGAAAGAGTAGTGGAAACTAGGTTAAGCAGGGTGGTGATGAGCAGTGGTCAGCAGTATGTTGTTATGCCAGGTAAAGGCACTACAGATGTGATGCTTGCTCTGAGAGTGTTGAAAGAGTAGCACACAGAAGGTCAGGAGCTGCTTTGTTTCTTTCTGGACATAAAGAAAGCATATGACAGGGTGCCTAGAGGGGAATTGTAGTATTGTATGATGAAGTCATGAGTGGCAGAAATATATGTAAGACTGGTACAGGATATATAAAAGGGTGATGTGACAGTGGTGAGGTCTGAGGCAGGAGTGACAGATTTATTTAAGGTGGAGGTGGGATGACATCAGGGATCAGCTGTGAGCTCTTTCTCATTTGCAATGGTGATGGACAGGGTGACAGACAAGATCATACAGGAGTCCCCATTGAGTATGATGTTTGCAAATAACATTGCGATCTGTACTGAGAGTAGGGTACAATTTTAGGAGCCCCTGTAGAGGTGGAGATATGCTCTAGAGAGGAGAGGAATGCAGGTCAGCAGGACTAAGACAAAATATCTGTGTGTGTGTGTGAATGAGAGGGAGGATAGTGGAATGTTGAGGATGCAGTGAGTGGAGTTGGCAATCGGGGATGAGTATAAATGATTGGGATCAACATTTCAGAGTAATGACGACTGTGGAGGACAGGTGAAGGAGAGAGTACAGGCAAGATGGAGAGGGTGGAGAAGAGTGTCGGTACTGAATTGTGACAGATGATTACCAGTAACAGAGAAAGGGAAGGTCTACAACAAGATAGTGAAACCAACTATGTTATATGGATTAGGGACAGTGTCATTGACAAAAAGGCAGGAGTCACAGTTGGACGTGGCAGAGTTAGAATTTATGATTTGCACTGGTTATGATGAGGGAGGGCAGGATTAGCAATGTGTATATGACAAGGTCAGCCCATGTTGGATGGTTTTGAGACAAAGCCAGAGAGGCAAGATTACATCAGTTTGGACATATGCTGCAGAGGGATGCTGAGTATATTGGGAAAAGGATGGTAAGGATGACGCTGCTAGGTAGGAGGAAAAGAGGAAGGCCTCGGATAAGGTTAGTGGATATGGTGAGAGAGGACATGCAGGTGGTTGGTGCAACACAGTAGGATGCAGAGGACAGACAGAAATGGCAAAAGATGATCCACTGTGGTGACTCCTATTGGAAACAGCCAGACAAAAAAAGGAGATGTTGTAATGTCAGTCTTCACAGATTTGCCAATGATTTGCCAGACATAACACAACTGTATGAGTAAATTACTACAAATATGAGGCACACATATGGTCAGTGTGTATAACACTGGACAGTGTAATGGTATGAGCTCAGTATATCACATGCAGATCAACACACACATGTGCAACAGTACTGTATTATGCAAATACCACGTATAGGTCTCTCACATTTCTGAGACAACCAAGTATATCATAGTTGTATTCACAAGTAAGATATGGATATGTGCAACATCCCAGTAGCTAGCCTAGCATTGTCACAGTCAGTATTGTTCAACACACACTGCAGTAGTAGTTACATTTGAACCAACCTTTCCTGGGGTGACTCAGGGGCCTGACCTCTGATCTATGTCACTGGAGACAGACCCAGATGCTATGGCCATAGGTTCTGATCAGCAATATATCAGTACAGCAAGTCTTGTTGAGACATATATGTTACGGTTACTATTTCCCATTCTTACATACCCCCTACAGCAGTCCATGACATGCCTACTTGTTTGACACACCTGTTTGTCTTATTCAAGTGTAGGTAGTTATGTCCTATTTGTTTTTTATGTTTCTTTTCACTGTTTCTCTCTCTCTGTCTCTCTCTCTCTCAAGGATATATGGTGTACATCTGGTTTGCATAGGCAGCAGCTTGCCTTTTGTAGGTAATGCTCATGAGCAGCTGATGGCCTGAGCACCAATTGGTGTCCCCCACTTGATAATTGCATGCAGGAGAGTTGTGTTGTTATTCATATAGACAGTGGCATGGCAACACACTCATCACTGAGTACATCATGTGAGCATTGGCCCTTTTCCTTGCCAGTGAGGAGGTCTTCATGGAGGTGTGTGAACAACAGTATCACAGAGGGTATTTGGAAATACCTCTTACAACCAAAACTGTGGAGACAGGCCAACAAAATGGGGGAAAATATTCCAGGAATATGGGGAGACTGTAAGTATTGCTGTTATACATTTGGATTAATGCTAATCTAACATGGTTTGTGTGGACATGGAGTTCCTTGATGATTTTAACTCTGACAGTGTTATGTGTTTGACATAACTCTCACCTTGTAGGGCTATCCGCAGAATGGCCAGAATTTGGACTCTTATGTTTGGTGTGTTCCTTAGACATTTTTTGTCTTTGGAAATTTGGTAGCATACTCTGGGGATTATGTTCAGTAACTGCTAGCATCCATTTTTACTTCTGACCTCATATCCCTCAGAAAATATATGTTACAGCTAACCCTGTTAACAACAGCAACATTCTCAGTTTTATAACAGAAATATTTAAAATATGCCCCTATTTTGGGGCCTCTGTCCCTCAATTATGTCAGGCTTTGTCCAGATGTCATGCACCAAGAGATTATTAGGTATAGTATATGATTATTTAGTGCCTACATTCCTGACACTATCCCAGTGATGTATCAGACTGCCAGACATGTTATGTGGAAGAGGCCTTATATAAGAGGAGAAAGTCTGGACATTCCATGGGACTCTGTACAGTTGAGAGGTCTGTGTATTTCTGGCAATTGTTGACAGACTTTCAGGATTATGTAACAGTGTATTGTGTCAATGTTATTTGGCCTGTGTAGGGAGGGACATGGATGTATGTGTTATTGCTCCTTTTCTATCTGCCTGTGCATGCTGCTCCTGGTTCTGGTGGTCTATCAGCTATATATGTATGTAAGAGTAGACTGAGACATGCCCCATACCACAGTCAGGCATCATAGTACACTGTGAATTGGGCCGGTATTTGTGGGGGTAGTGTGTGAGTGGCAAACATGTTGAGATGTTTTTGTTCACATAGTCCTTATACTGTACTGGTATGTCACTGTGACTGAATTGGTTGTGGGTCTGCACTTTCACACTGGTGTCTGTTTTTCATTGCTGTGACATCCCTGTAGTGCCTGCTTTATTTGCTAATACATGTGTAATTCCCCCTAGCAGATTTGGGTTAGTGTTGTGTCAGTCTGACTGTAGTTTGGACAGTGCTTGGTGACATGCTTAGCAGCTGAGTGTAGTTTCCCTAATGTTATGTTATGTCCAGATATTTGTAGGATGTAGTGCTGCCTGGCCTCCATAAATGTTGTGCATTTCTGACAAATCAGTGGGCTGATATGATGATTTCAGTCACTAACTAGTGGGAAGTAACTGAGTGTTGGACTTGTGCTATTTCACTCAATATATGTTAGGACAGACATGAAGGTGTTACTGCAGCAACTGTGTCAGTGTATCTTCTCCAGTATTTCAGATATGTCCCTATTTCCATGGCTTTTTCCCCCCACTTGGTCAGGCCTGCCCCAGGTTCATTGCACTAAGGGGTTATGAGCCTACCTCAGGACTGTCTGTATTGTTGCAGTATGCCCAGGTTTATTGCTCATATTTCTGGTCTGTTCCACAGATGCATTATTTTCATATCCCTGGTAAATCACTGTGAGGATCTGAAGATTTCTGACAGTAAATGATGACATACAATTCAGTTTCAGAACTCACATCCTTCAGAACATGCATGTTGAAACAAACCCTGTCACTCTGATAACATTCTAAATTTATAAGAGGTATATTTGAAATATGTCCCTAGTTTTGTCCCATTGCCCCCCCCCCCCATTTGGACAGCCTTGGGTCAGATTTCTTGCAGTAAGGGGTTGGTAGGTATGGTTCTGAGGTATGACTCCACTACATGTATATATATATATTTTTTTTTTATATATATATGTATAGTTTCTTTATATATATATATATATATATATATATATATATATATATATATATATATATATATATAGATAGATAGATAAATATATGTGTGTGTGTGTGTGTGTGTGTGTGTGTGTGTATGTGTGTATATATGTTCCCCGGGATTAATGAAGCTTGCACCAGGTGCAGGCATAGCATCGGCGTTCCAACACCAAATATGGCCGGCGAGAGATACAGGTACGAGCTGTATCAACGTGCACTAACTGTGTATGCTACGCCCACACAGCTCCCAGCCCCTGTATGCAAATTACCCCATGTGCAGCAGTGTAGCATGCAAATGAAGGTATGTAGCGATCCAGGAATTGGTGCAGGCAGGTAGTGTAAGCATGCAGAAATGTAAACCGTAAAAAAAGGTTTACATTTTTGCAAAGAAAAAATCGGAGCCATGACAGCCGAACAAACACATGTATTATATTGTTAATATATGCCAATGGCTAAATATATAGCCATTGGCATAAAAAAATGTACAAAAGATAAAAAGAACATTTAATTTTTTTTTCACACTATAGCGAAGTGTAAGCGCAGGGCAGTGGTGTGCAAATGGGATCGCAAGGAAAATTGAAAAATATAGAATAAAACTGCAATGTAACACATATAATGATTTCCCCATAATAGCCAATGGCAGGCATGCTACACCACACCATGGTGCAAGGGTTGCTAAGGGGCTGTGACAGTGTTATGTGTGATAACTAGGAATTAGTAGGCAATGCCATGCAAATGAGAGGAATAGTGAATCACAGATTCCCCACTGATGTAAGGATGCACCTCACAGCATAGCATTATAACACCGAGGTGTGCCCTTGAGATAAAGATGACATTAAGAGAGGGGTGTGTCACCTTTGCTGTAAACACATTAGAGCATTGCTAATCCGGTTTGCCCGTAGCTAAGCAAAGCTGCATTAAAGGGGTGTGTTGAACTGGCTTTAGCTTTGCTTAGCTGAGAGCACACAAGGTAACTGAGTATGCATGTGAATGGAGATTAAAATGCGCTTAAACTTGGTAAACGGGTTTCCATGGCCTGCACTCGAGCTGAAACAGGAAGGATACAGGAAAAAAAATAAGGAAATGCTGCAGCAGGGAAATTGGAGTACAAATGACTAATTAACACCTAGGAACCTACATTGGGCCATTGACAACAGCTAACAAGGCTGCAAGCAGCTACTTGCAGAACACGAAAGGGGAGGGGCTGCACTGCAAAGAAAACATTAAAGTGTCACAGCAGAACAAAGCAGAATTAGATTTTATCAGCTACAAGATACATTTTGAAACACATGACTGGGCAGGGAAAGTACAAAACAAGAGAGACTGCAGGTGGATGCATGCCTGACAATGGGAAGGAATCCAGGTTTAAAAGTGAATTAAAGGGCAACAGATTAATCAAGGCAGGCAAGCATAACTCCACACTAAAGGCCCCACACTTGCAGTACTCACTGTAAAACCCATAATTAAGATACCCTGCAGTTGGAATTGCTCATACACACCCAATGACATCAGCAGTATCCATAGCACAATAGTATAAAGTGTGAAAGCACCTCACACACACTTGTGTATTTCCATACACTCTGCACCATTGGTGTATACAGACGGAAAACTTTTAATATGTTAGGGGCTGCCATAGCTTTGATCCACCAGCATGTGTTGGAGACTGAAGGTGGTATGGAGGATGATGCTGACAACCACCTTAGGCATCAGAGGAGGAGAAGAGTGTTCAGACCCAGGATAACCTAACAGGCCCTACATGATCTGGAGATAGTAGAGCATTACATGATGGACAGAGACACCCTACAGCAACTTGTGGAGCTGTGCCGGCCACACCTCAGAGCCAGAACAAATAGAGGGGAACCCATCTCAGTGGATACAAAAGTATGTGTAAGCCTGAGAATACTAGCTACAGGTACCTTTTAAAGGCCAACTGGGGATATCATGGGGATCTCACAGCCATCAACTTCCAGGGAACTTCACCAGTTCCTGGATGCCATGTTACCACATGCCAATGAGCACATATACTTCCCCCGAATGCAGAAGGAGTTGGCCAGCAATATGCTTCTCTTCCACCATGTTGCAGAATACCTGCAGGTACTGGGTGCAATAGACTGCACGCACATAGACATCAAGTCACCACCCGGTGAGCAGGGTAGGCTCTATATAGACCGCAAGGGATACCCCTCCATCAACTGCGAGGTTGTGTGCAATGTCCAGGGCATTATCATGGAAGTGTGTGATGGCAGCCCTGGAAGCTATCACGACTCCCACATCTGGCATGCCTCACAGCTGTATCAGGTATTTGCCAGGGGGGACATCCCATAGGGCCACCTGGTGGGGATGCTGGCTATGCACTGGAACTGTCGATGATGACTCCCATCAGAAATGCATACACACAATGCAAGAATGCCATAATGAGACACATGCACAAACCAGAATCATCACAGAGTATGTGTTTGGGATGCTTAAATCACAGTTCCGGTTCTTAGACATATCTGTTGGGGCCTTGCAGTACTCTCCAGGCACATGTGCCCAAATCTTCATAGTATGTGCCATGCTACACAATATGATCCTGCAGAAGCAGCTGCAGCAGGGACAGATTGGTGAAGGCTCTCACAACCCACCACCATTGCCAAGGGCCCCACAGGCACAGAGGTACTCAGATCACAGACACCCTGAGCCAGCCCCAGTTGGCAGACGGAGGCGTGCCCAGTATGCCCATGCTTTGGCAAGGAGGGAATGTATAGCACACACACTGACAGTGTAGGCACCTAGGGACTGACACCTTTCTCCACCTGCACACACACACAGTAAACATAGATGGCACACACACAAGACTACCTGTAAATTGGCATGTATAGGCAGTCTACTGTGTGCATCCAACATAGGCAACCCTCAACTACTGCACACACAACTGCTATTGGCACAAGGTAAGTCAACACCTAAACAGTAAATTAAGCTATCAGCATGTGCTGATACTGTTATGTATAGGTTCATAGGTTCATAGGTTGGTACTTGGCTAACTGCCCAACGGCATTCATAGGCCTAGCCAAAATGTGTCAGCTTTTGCCACCCTATTGATTAATTAACTGTCCCTCTGTGGAGCAGAGCCAATGGCTGGATCTCTGGGGTGTATCTACTGTTCCCCATCCACTCTTCAAGGTTTATCTTGAAGATTGTTAGTGAGGGGCTCTGTATAAAGTAATTAGGGATGTTGTTCCAAAGCATGGGGAGTCTCTGTGACAGGAATATGTCCCTCCAGCATCTTCTATTTATTGTTGTGGCAATGTTTAGCTCACTACAGCATGTTGCTCACTGTGACATGGATTCCCTTAGGTGGAGCATATCCATTAAGCCTGAGTTAGACATGGCTTTGTTGGCCAGCAGAGATCATCTCTGAGTAAACAAGATGCCACTGAGTAAAGCAGGAGTTTATTCAGTCTGGCTGCATAGGACATATGTTTGAGGCCAGTAATCCTCTTGGCAAGGTATGTTCGTGGACCTTCCAGCTGTCGGACGTGTCTTCTGAGGTACATCCCAAATGGGTTATTATACTCTATGATGGGACTGATGAGTGATGAGTAAAGGGGCACTATAACCTCAGTATGTCTAGATGTGAACCCTTTAGTAATAAGATGGCCTACATAGAAGGATGTCCTAACTACTTTGGAGATATGATTGTCAAAGGAGAGATCACTATCTACCTTAGTCCCCAGATCCCTATTACCTCATCTGTATAAAAGTGGCTGCCACTTATGTGTTAATATGTGGGTGTTTAGTTTTTCCAAAATGGAATGACCATGCAGTTTGTAGCACTTAGCTGGAGGCCATGACTTTGACACCCTGTGTCAGTCTCTATGAGGCCCCTTGAAGGATGTCTGTGTCATCTGAACTGTCAGTTATGGCTCCCAGTTTGCAGTCATTGCCAAACATAGTCTGCCGTAGTCCACCTGTGTTTGCCTGCACCTCTGAGAAGTATATGCCAAACAGTAAGGGTCCCAGGACCGAGTCTTGTGGGACGCCAGTTGTAACTGGTCAAGAGTTGGACCTGGAGGCTGCTAGTCTTACCATGTGGGTTCTGTGTGTAAGCCTGCTGGCAACCCATCCTGTGATATATGGGTTTATGTACAGGCTGGTGAGTTTATCAATAATACCTAAGTGGGGAATGGTGTCAAAAGTCTTGGCGAGGTCCAGGTAGTTTGTGTGAACCACCTCTCCCCTCATCTAATATCTTGGTGACTGTCTGTAAGACATCAAACAGGTTCAGTAGGCATGATCTGTACTCAACCAAGCTGACCTGGGTTGGGTCAAGTGTTTTGAGGTTACCAATGTCTTTGTTAATGAGTGCCATGAGGATGCGCTCCATAGCTTTGCAGACCAGGCTAGTCAGGCTTATGGGGTGGTAGTTACCATGGTCAGTTGGGTTTCCACATTGGTGGAGTGGAATAACCATTGCTATACACCATTGTATGGACATGTAGCCTGTGTAGAGGTTGAGGTTTAAAAGCTTAATTAGGTGGGGGTTAGTTTGTCTTGTAGTGTTTGCAAGATGCAGTCTGGGACACCATCTGCCTCCATTGATGCTGTGCTTTGCCATTTGAGAGGGCCACTTCCTCCTGTGTATCTCTGATGTCTGGGATACTGTACTTTTTGAGTATTGTTGTGAACTCTTTAGGGGGTGAAGTTTGCACTGAATGTATCTGCAAGGATGTTGGTGATATCAGTAGGGTCAATATATTTTGTGCTATATTGCACTGGCACAGTGCAAATCTGTGTGTTATCACCTAGATCCTTGACATAGCCAAAGAAGGCTTTGTGGTTATCTTTCGAATCCTTGCCTATTTTCCTGTTGATGTTAGCCTTGGATGATTTTGTGAGGAACCTAAGTTTCTTACTAATACTGGTCATGGATGTCTGCCTTCTTGGGATTTGCTGTTTTTCTGGACTACTGTCCTACTTCTGTTGTATAGCCTGTTTATTGCAGGGGTCCACCAGACTGGTGTCCTTGTCTTCCAGGAGCGAGTCTTAGTTTACCAGTGATGACATGATCCATACATCCTTGTAGGTACTTTTAGAGTGCATTTCTAAATCTTTCTGTATCTTGAGAAGTGGTTTAACTTAGCATGGGGGCTGTGAAACCTCGCACCTCTGTCTTTAGTAGAGTGAATTTAGCTGTAGGAAAGGTATTCACTGTGGTTTCCTTGGGTGGGGGAGATAGTTGGGTGTGGATATCATCAGTGAATAGTTCATGGTCAGATCTAACCAGCGACTGGTTTACCTCTGCTGTGGTACAAATGTTGCCCATGTTGGTGATTACCACTTCTAGTATGTTTCCACCTCTCATAAGGGAGTTTACCATATGATACAGGACATATGAGGTGATATATTCCAGGAAGCGCTGGGCCTGGAAGTGAGTACTCAAGTAAGTTTTCCAGTTAATGGTAGGGTAGTTGACATCGAAAAATACCAGGGTGTTCAGTAGGACTGTCATGTGTTCCACTGTCTCCAGGTAGGTGGAGTGGAGGTCCTGGGTTATGGAGGGTGTTCTGTAGCAGGCCACAGTTTGCATTGCAGTTGTGGCTGATGTTAGCTGCACATGGATGATCTCAGAGGTATCATGCTGCCCCACTAACCTGTAGGTGTAGGTATCCCTGATGAATATGGATACACCCCCTACATGTCTGTGTCAGTCCATGTTCTGTGGCCAAAATGTGTGGTATGGGTTGTAGTCCAGTAGTGCAGGTGTGCTGTCAGAAGCCTTAAAAGAGGTCTCAGTTACTGCACAGATGTTGATGTAGTCCATACTGAGGAGTGCTGTGAGTGCATGCATGTTGTGATTACAACCCCTGGCATTGAGTAGCATGACCCTCATTGATTTCATTATTGTGCTGTTTATGGAGGTGGGATTCACCTTTGAGACTTGCCTAAAAAAGGCGCCATGGGGGTGCCAGTAGCCTTGACCGGTATTCCAAAGCCTAAGGCTGACTCATGCAAGCTGGTATGGTATTGTTGTGTGCATGTTTCCCATCTGTGCTTGTTTTTCATCTTTCCTGTAGGTAACCTACTGGTAAGCAATAGAAAGCCTTAAACTTATACAAGTCTTCTAGCTTCCAAGATATGCTTTTGGAGTGATTAAGTATCAGTGTTCTGTATGTTCTTGCTGTACTTATCTGTTTTCTGACT
>NC_056728.1:657863291-658030138 GCF_019279795.1 Protopterus annectens
CTAAGAAAAAAATGTAACTGGTCACCATTAAAATCCCTCCCTCTAAATGAAGCTGTTGAATACTTCAATTCAACATTCTTAACCATCCTTGACCACCATGCACCAACTCGCTCGATAAGAACCAAAGCTAAGCCCCTTGGCTCTGGCTCACCAACAATACTAAACAAAAGATCCTTCTTAGAAACAAATCCTGGGCAAAATGGCGATCAACTAAGAATCCAGCAGACTGACAAACCTTTAGAGAACATAGAAATATTACAAAAAAAGCCATCCTACTAGACAAAAAGAACTTTTAACTACATTTACAGCAAACCACTCAAAAGGATCCTAGAAAATTCTGAACTAGTATTAACAATCTTCTTTTCCCAGGCCAATCAATCTTACCCAACCCACAAGGCTCAAACCCTGGCAATCCCACACAAACAGCCGATGCCTTCAACTCTTTCTTCACAGACGCCATCCAAACTCTAGCTAGCCACCTATCCCCAGATACCTCTAACCTGCCCACCTCTTCTATAAACCTACCTCCTTTATTTCACTTACAACCAGTATCTACTTCCTTCATTTCCTCCCTTCTCCAAAAGTTAAACGTAATACTCCCACAGCCGATAAACTGCCTGCAGAATTCTTGCAAAAAGGAGCTAAAGCCATTGCCTATCCCATCTCCATTCTGACAAATAGATCTGTAAGTGAAGGAACTGTCCCATCTATCTGGAAAATTTCTCATATCATCCCACTACACCAAGGGGGGAACTCCAATGACTTCTCTAACTTTCGCCCTATAGTTTTACTATCCCCTATTGCAAAAATTATGGAAAAGTGTATCCATAAACAACTTCTTAACCACCTTCTCCAGAACAACCTACTTGCCAACTGTCAACATGGTTTCAGACCTTCCCACAGTACTACCACTGTTCTGCTGTCATTCACTAACTGCATTAACAATAACCACAACAAAAATCTTCTCTCATCTGCAGTTTTCATTGACTTATCTAAAGCTTTTGGCATGGTTAATCACCAACTACTCCTCCATACACTGAACTTTCTTTCACTCGATCCTCTATCTATGAGCTTGTTCAGATCCTACCTTGAAAACCGCCAGCAGGCTGTACTCTGGCAAAATAAACTATCGAATCACCTCTCTATCTCCCTTGGGGTCCCACAGGGCTCAATACTAGGCCCACTCCTATTTTCCATTTATATTAATGACCTGGGTTCTGCTATTCTTTACTCCACCTGTATTCAATATGCAGATGACTCTACCATAATCTGCTCAGCCTCCTCTCAAACTGAACTTCATAATCTTACTCAAAAAGCTTTCAACACTGTAGAACAATGGTTCTCACACTGCTGCCTCCTCTTAAACCCCAAGAAAACTAAACTACTACTCTTTACACCAACCCGAAAGTCCACCTCTTTCCATTTCAATCTCACTTCTAACAACGGTACTCTTATCACTCCTGAACCAACCACTAAACTGCTAGGAATAACAATAGACAACAATCTTAACTTTGACACTCATATAAACACCACAATAAAATTAGTTAACAAAAAACTAGGATCCCTTTACAGAATTAAACCCTATCTTACACCAGAAGCTAGGACCACTATAGCCAGAACTCACCTAACCTCCACTCTCCTCTATGCTTCTCCTATATACACCAATCTCTCTAAAAACAACCTCAATAAACTAGCAACATCCTATAACAATATTGCTAGATTTGCAACAGGCTCTCCTTTTAGAACCCATCACTGTCTAAATCTACGACATCTAAACTGGCTAGAACTACTTAACCAGCTCCAACGTCACCAGCTTACAATAATCCACAAGACCCTGTATCAACCTAGCAACACCCCAATACTCTCTACCCTAATTGCACCTTATAATAATCTCAAAAATCTACGCTCCTCAAACAAACTACTGATCAATACTACTAAACCCAACAACTCAGCAGGTGAATCCTTATTCTCGAACGCTGTTGGAAAAATATGGAATAAACTACCCTCAGAAATCACTTCTCAGTCTTCTCTCTCACTTTTTAAAAAGAACCTAAAACTATACCTCTATAAACACTGGCTATGCTCCTGTACTAACCCAGACTAATTATTTTCCTATCCTCTATACCTCACCCTACATCCTTTCTTTTCTTCCATTTACGTATTCTTTAAAATACTATTATACAACATATATGTATCTTGCACCTGATCATGTAATCACTAAGTGTTTTGCAATTTGTATTTACCTGTGGGTGGGGGAGGGGGGGATAAAAAAAAATATATATTTTTATTATAATTAGCTTTTGTATTACTTGCTGTTTTATAATATCTGTAATAACTTCTATATTAACTTTGTATGATTTCTTGGAGCTTTTCTCCCCGGGCCTCTACTGAAAATGGACATGTATCCAGCTAGACTAGCCCGGTCAACAAATGTAAAATAAATAAATAAAATAAATAAAATGTTGCTAGTACCCTGCACATTGTTGACAGATAGTAGGCATGGTGTGATTGCAGTGGGCTGCATAGGGCATGGCACCCTGTCCACCAGTACATTATGCACATAATTGTGGACAATGCACCTTCACTATGTTCCCCACTGGACGCCTGCAACATATGTGGTGCCATCAAATGTGATCCACAAAGGACATACAATGCCTTACACACATGCCCTGTACGGGCAGATGCAACTGACACCAGGGAATACCAGTATCATGCTATAAATGCAGATGACAGACAAGACAAACAAGATGCATACAGGGGCAGTATATGACACATGTGGTGGGGGGGGACTTTGGACGGGGACGGGTGCTTGGAAGTCGCAAGCCCATGAGCCTACACATGGATACAGTGGGACTGAGGTCCACACCCATGGGCAGTCACTGCTGCACCTTCACAGCCCAGAAGGTGGCTGTGCTGGGGGTTGTCTAAGAGGGGCAGGCTCACCCTCTAGTTGTGCCACTCAGCCCTCAAGCTGGCATAGGTGGTCTCAAATCTCCCTGTCAAGCTCCCTACACACAATGACCCGGACCGTACCATGGGTGACAGGTTCCTGTCTGCTCCCACTCCAGGGGGAAACCAAGCCCCATCCCCTGTGGTGGTTACACCAGAAGGTGCTGCAGGGCCAACGGATGAGGAGGTCCCAGGCTGGGCCACAGATGTGCTGGTGCCCGGTGCCATGGCCAGCTGAGGTGGGACATGTGGGTCCGCTGTACCGGCCTTCCCATATGAGCTAAATTGTAGCATGTTTGCCAACGGATGAGGAGGTCCCAGGCTGGGCCACAGATGTGCTGGTGCCCGGTGCCATGGCCAGCTGAGGTGGGACATGTGGGTCCGCTGTACCGGCCTTCCCATATGAGCTAAATTGTAGCATGTTTAAGGCAGATATGGGTTAGTAATAGTCAACACCAGTCACGATTAGTTATAACAGCATGCATATGTATTCCCATTACCCAGGCACCAGATATAAAATAGTTGCAGAGCAGGCAGAACACATGCATATATGGGTAAACAGTGGCCATTACAACAACATGCAGGTTTCCTTGATGGCAACAGGACACCAATATGGGAGTATTTTAACATGGTACATGCATAGAAACAGATTTGAATGTTTATAAACCAATAGGACGTATGTCCCAACAAAGGTTAGGAGTGTAGACATACCAAATGAGTTATGTAAGTCAGTTATTTTTGCACATATGGTAGGGGTGAGAGAGAGAGAGAGAGAGACTTCAGTTAACAACTAATAAATCCTTGTAGTTTTCACAACATTCATAGTCACTGCAGTGGTCTGTCCCTTACATGTATTATAACACTACCCAATGCTGTTATATTGTGCAATGGTATGTTTGTAGATTAGTATGTACGGGACCTGTGTCTTACATACAGGTTGACAAGAAGCAGGTATTAATGCAACATGTTTTGAGACTGCTGTCATACACTTTGGGTGAGATGCTGGGATGACAGGCATGTTTGCATGTACATTCTCTGACTATGTACAAGTCTGACTATCAGTTATATGTCATTAACAGCTGCCTACATTTCTTGGATTATCACACTAATTTGTCAGGGGAACAGGGCAAAAGGCAGGTGATGTGGGCCATTTATCAGGACATACTGGGCAGATTGGAACAGTTGAGGGGTATGGATATGCATAAAACTTTCTATTTGGGCATTCTATCAGAATCTGTACTGTTGTTAAGTGTATATATGCATACACCTTTCTCTCTGAACATTCTAACAAACAGTGTGCAGTTGTGTGGAATGATTATGCATACAACTTACTGGCACTCCTGGGATCCAAAGCCCTGCTGTGTATGACAAAAGCATTACAGTTAAGATCACTGTACACTATGCTATCAGGCAATTGTTGTGAGGCTTTGCAATGTATTTAGTATAATATGACTGACCTGTTTGCACTTCAAACATTGTTAGACAGCACTTCATACACATTTTATCTGCATACCACAGTGTGGGTAATACTGCTTACTACAACTGTACTATTTAATAACTGCAGCAGTACAACAACATATGACTGCAGAGTAAACAGAAGCAATGCAGGGGTTACACCTTTATTTGCAGCATATTACACAATTCTGTATACTGGTACAACACTTTCTGAGGCTCTTACATTTATTTGTTATGATATGCAGCTATTTACTAACCTGCCTCGCAACACATCCTTTGCAGCCTAGCATCATAGGCTTGCTGGTTCACAGCACACTCATCTGCAGCTGTCAGAGAAGTACAGTGATATTTAGCCATACCTATCCATAGTATACACAAGCTAGGCAATTATTAACTACGTATTGGAAGGAGTATTTACTCAGTTCTAGGGCATTCTGCATCTGCCTTGCTTCCTGGATCCACTGTTCCAGGACATCCCCCCTCCGTCGCTTCAGGTCTGCATGGTGGTGCCTGACCTGCTCACCAGTCTGGGGGATATCTGTGGCACTAGTGAGGTCATGGGCAAGACTGTCCCAGGCCACCGTTTTGTACTGCGAGCCCTGGTACTGGCCCTGCAGTAGTCTCCTGTCGTGGTGCTTTACCAGGAGCCATACCATGAATTTGTACTGCTGGATGCCCCAGTGCTGCACTCTAAAGCAAGTGCCTTCTCCCACTCCAGCCATTCTGCCTGCAGGGGGATGCTACAACAAGTTATGAGCCATATTCCTGCCTATTCAGTTTAAGTAGGGCCAGATTCCCACACTTTTCCATAATTAGCTGGTTTAGGATAGGCTAAGCTATGTCTTATTCATTACAGGTTATATATATGTGTCTGGTATCCGTGATTCATATGTACATACACTGTAAGGGTCCTGGGGACTTCATAAATTTACTACAGTGAAACTTCAACTCTATGTTTACTGCAGTAATCTAATTCACATATTTATGGTCTGTGGCAGGTTATAGAACATTACACTGTACATAGATTCAGTTCACATGTTTGATTTGATTTCCCTGTGGTGAGGATTAGTTTGCTGATACCTCCTTTATGTGTATTGCTATCATGGTGTAGTGGTTAACTACTGTGACGGTGATGTACAGAGTCCTGAGTTCTAGCCTTGCAGAGGTTGTTTATTTTGTTGCTGGCCAGAACATGAGCTGTTGGGTACAGAGTAATTAAGGCACTTTAAAGCAGTTGTGAATGGGTGTGCACGGGTTTGCACGAGCTAAGCAATACTAATCTCCAGTTACAGTTTCTTACACTCAGATAGCCTCTACTTTGCTTCACCAGTGTGGTACTCACATGCCAGCGGCCAAACAGGCTTATACCGCTTGCTCCCTCACTTGCAAATGCACTGCATTTGGTGTTTGCATCTGACACTCACACCCCTGGGTGGGGGTGAGGACTACAATAATACCTTGTGATGCCTATTACATTGGCTTACTTGCCTGCAGTGGGGTGTTGCGACCATGTGTTCATAGGTGTTGTGTAGTGGGTTATGCAATGACACATATGGTCATATCGTACTTAGCCATATCAACTGGACTGTGCTGCGTTGGGACCCATATCGGGAATGGCTGCCCATAAGGTGTAAGCATGCTGGTCAACTGTACAGAATCCGCGGCCTGCCCAGAGTTTGCTTCAAACTATTGGTGTGTTCCTCTTACAATCTGCACCTGTCTGGCAAATACCTGGGAACTGATACCATTAAATACAGACAAGTAATTGGGTTTAGGACCCCACATCCTTCAGCCGAGTGATGCTAATGCATACCTATTATTCTATCAGCTTTCTAAGGTTGTAAGTGGAATATGTGCTTTCTGTCCCTATTTGTTCCCCCAACAGTTTATGTTCTGTCCAATGGTTTTACTGTTAGGGATTGAGAGGTACGGGCATAAGCTCTGCCCATTTCGGAATATTATTTACATCCCCAAGGCGGTCCTAATACAACTGTGCCAGCCAACACCTGCATGCCTAGGCCCATAACTCCAAACCCATAGTTCAACCACCTGTCCCTCCTCTACAGCACCCATCCTTACTCTGGGTGCAGGTTGGGTCTGAACACACCACTACATGCTGCCCACTTTCCACTTCATGGGACCCATGTCATACGATGTGTCGACCTATGGGTCATCAGGCTTGCATAACCTACTGGTCCGTTTACATATACAGACTGGTTTGATGAATCATTACAGGGACTGACTCCGATGATCATTAATTTTTGGGGTGTCCCAAAAGGGACATTGATGTCTTTGTTTCAAGATTAGACTTGGCAGGTCTCTCCCACTGGTGGTATCCTGCCTGTGGTCTGGGAAGCAGTGGTGTGTTTACTTGTATTGTGTGTTTGTATGTTTCACCTGTCTAGGTGGGGGTGGTTGATGCTACATTTTACACGTTTGTTGATTGGACCTCTCACCCCCATTTGCACGGCCTGTGAACATATGTAATTCTTAACTGCTGTATCATATCCTAGCTATTTACGTGTCTATTTACACACACACACATATCTATATATCTATATATATATATATATATATATATATATATATATATATATATATATCTATATATCTATATATATATATATATATATATATATATAGTTACATTACTGTATACAGATATATCTGTATATGAATGCATACATGTATAGGTTCATAGGTAGGTACTAGGCTATTGGCCCTAGGGCCAATATAAGCCTAGCCAAAAAATGTACCCTGGCTTTCGCCAGCCAAGAAAATTATTTTCCTTTGCCCCTGTCGAGCAGAGCCACAGAAGTGATCCCTGGGGTAAATTTCCATTTCCCATCCAATCATCAAGATTTTTCTTGAAGAGTGCTAATGAGGAGCTCTGTTTGACATAGATAGGTAGTCTGTTCCAGAGTATGGGATGTCTCTGGGACAGGAATCTATCCCTCCAGCATGTTCTGTTTATTGTGATGACAAGGTTTAGGTCCCTAGAGCGTGCAGCTCAGAGGGATTGGGATTTCTTTAAGTGGAGCATGTCCAACAGCTCTGGGTTTGACATAGTTTTGTATGTTAGGCAGAGATCGCCCCTGAGTAGGCGATATGCGATGGAGTAAAGCTGTTTTTTCTTGAGACGGTCTGCGTAGGGCATCTGTTTGAGGTAAGTAATCCTCTTTGTGAGGTATTTCTGTGGTCTTTCCAGTTGTTGTAGATGTCGTGTGAGGTACATACCAAAAGGGGCATTGTACTCTATAATGGGTCTAATGATTGATGAGTAGAGGGGAACAATGACCTCTTTTTTTCTGGATGAGAATCCTTTTGTGATGAGATGAGCCACATAGAAGGATTTCCTGACCACTGTGGCGATATGATTATCAAAGGAGAGACTACTGTCCACCTGTGTCCCAAGGTCTCTTATCACATTTTCGGCATTAAGTATACTACCAGCTATGTGATAGTTCATGGGTACAGAGTTTTTACCAAAGGGGATGACAATACACTTTTTGGCATTGAGCTTCAGGCCATGGCTTTGACACCAGGTATCTGTCTCAGTGAGACCCTTTTGTAGTTTGTCCACATCTCTAGGAGTTTTGATTATGGCTCCTAGTTTTCAATCATCTGCAAACTTTGTTAGCCAAAGACCTTCTGTGTTAGCCTGCACTTCAGAGAAGTAAGTACCAAACAGGAGAGGACCCAGGACTGTACACTGTGGTACTCCACTTGTCACTGGTCTGAAGACAGATTTGGAATCTGCTATTTTCACAGTGTGGGTTCTGTCCATGAGCCAGTTGGCAACCCATCTTGTGACATAGGAATTTATACCTAGTTTAGTGAGCTTATCTATAATTCCAGAGTGGGGGATGGTGTCGAAAGTCTTGGTGAGATCTAGATAAGCTGTGTGAACCATTTTACCCTCATCTATGGCTTTGGTGACTGCTTCAAAGAAGTCAATAAGGTTTAGGAGACATGATCTGCCTTTTACAAATCCAAACTGGGTAGGGTCCAGAGTTTGGAGATTACCAATGTCTTTGTTTATGAGTTCCACGATGATACATTCCATGGCCCTGCAGACCAGGCTCGTCAGGCTAATGAGGCGGTAGTTCCTGGGGTCCATCGGGGCTCCCCCTTTGTGGAGTGGGATAACTGTTGCGGTGCACCATTCAGTGGGTACAAAGCCTGAGGTGAGGCTATGATTGAACATGGTACTTACGTAGGGTGCTATTTCATTCTGTAGTTCATGTAGAACGCAGCCTGGGATATTGTCAATTCCCATGGATGCTGTGTTCTCAGATTTGGAGAGTGTGTTTTTTACCTGTACAGCCATGATTATAGGAAGTATATATTTATATATTGCTGTCAATGTATATCTAACAACATATGGATGTATGGGTGTCAGCATATGTATATATCTATATGTGGGTATGTATATGTGTTGTGTCTCTGTATGTATACATTTGTACTACAGAGTGGGAGAGGTATATCTCCATGTAGCTATAGTAGATACACACACACATTCCTCTACATATATACATCTACATCTGGTTATTCCGTTCTTTGCCATGTAGATTAAACTTTGCTGCCATGGGACTCATAGCGGGTGTGGCTGCTCGTTGGACGACACCTCTGCCCAATGAACACTTTTGCTCACATCCCTGGGGCTGTCCATATAGACCCACATCAGCCAACACCTGTACACCTAGACCCATAACTAGCTATCCATAGTTCCCCCACCCTCATTTCCTCTACAGCACCCATCCTTACTCTGGGTGCAGGTAGGGTCTGAACACACCACTACACGCTGCCCACTCTCCACTTTATGGGACCCATGTCGTACATTGTCTCAACCCATGGGTCATCAGGCTTTCCACCCTTGTATTCCGGGTATGTACACACCCCAGCCAGAATGGTTGTCGTATTGCCTTCCTTTTGTTATATGTCAATTTTTGGGGTGTCGCATAAGGGATGCTCCTGTCTGTGTTCCAAGATTAGATTTCACGGGTGCACTCTGTACCTCCTCCCTGGTTGTATCCTGCCTGTGGTCTGGGGAGCTGTGGACTATTTACATTGGTTGTGGGTTTGTGTGTACGTTTCCTCTGTCCGGCTGGAGGGGGGGGGGGTCATGCTACATGCTACATGTTTCTTGCTTGGGTCCTTCACTTCCATTGGCATAGCGTGTGAACATATGTCATTCTTGTGTGCTGTTTTCTGTCATAGCTGTATATCTGTGTATATCTACGCACACACACACACACAGACACACACACACTCACACAGAACACACACCCACACACACACACACACACATATATATATATATATATATATATATATATATATATATATATATATATATATATATATATATATATGTCTGCAACCATATATATATATATATATATATATATATATATATGGTTCCATATGAACCATCGGTAACACAACATCAGTCTCATCATCGAACCAAAACATCATAAAGTGAAACCAGCAACGAAATCATTGAGTTGCACAACATCGAAATAAAACACGAACATGAACACCCTGTGACAGTCCCATGCAGAAAATAACAATAATCGGCGGCGTAAATACCCCTGTGGCATCATGGTAGCATTACCTACGAAACATGCCAATACTAGAAATGTGACAGTACCATGCATCAGAATGGAATGGAAACATGATGTTCCCTTCATGAATATGTTTCCATTCCGTTCTTATGCGTTACTTAGAATACGGGTGAATAAGTCTACTTTTGCAAAACTTTTCTAGTACTGGCATGTTTCGTAGGTAATGCTACCATGATGCCACAGGGGGTATTTACATGTGCCGCCTATTATTGTTTATTTACTGCATGGGACTGTCACAGGGTGTTGTGCGTGTTCATGTTTTATATTTCGATGTTGTGCAACTCGATGATTTCCGTTTTCGCTGGTTTCACTTTACGATGTTTTGGTCTCGATGATGTGAGACTCGATGTTGTGTTACTTCGATGGTGGGCTTCAAAAGAGACGGAGGGGGTGATAATATATTGAGGAGGAAGTCCATCTACAATCCCCCATTATTCCCTCAAATAAAGAATTTTGAAAATATTATGATTGATTCAGTTAGGAAAAAACATAAAGTAAGTTGGGTACATTACAACTTAAGTAAAAACGAGAATGAAACTTTAAAGGAATTGAGTAGTAATGCAACTTTGAGGGTCATGAAACCGGACAAGGGTGGGGGGATAGTCATTATGGACAGAATTTTGTACGAAGGAAAGATGAACACTATTTTGAGAGATTAAACGAAATACACAGGAGTATCATTAAATGAAATTAACGTTGCCTATCACAGGATTGATTCCATTTTACAAGATCTCTTGATAGAGAATATAATAGATGATAAAACTTTAAAATATTTAGAAGTAAAGAAACCTAAGGTAGCTACTATATTCGGAATACCGAAAATCCATAAGGATATGGAAAATCCACCCCTCAGGCCAATTGTTTCGGCTGAGGGCTCCAAATCAGTTCCCCTAGCCAAATTTGTAGATTTTAGGACCAAACATATCTGGGTTAACAATAAGTTAATTTTTAAAGATTCTTGGGACTTATTGGGGGAACTAAAACAGGACAAGTATAGAGATGATATCATGTTCATTACCATAGACGTCATTGATTTGTTTGGATGCATACCGCACCTTGAGGGTATGAATTCATTCGAAGAGTCAGTGTTCGAAGATGACTTTTTGAGTCTCAATGACAAGATAGCAAGTGTGATACTTATGGACACTGTCTTAAAATATAATTTCATTATGTTCGACTGTGAATATTATAAGCAGAAGACAGGTGTGTCCATGGGGGCCGCTTGTGCCCCCACATATGCCAATATCGTACTTTCCAAATGGGAAGAGCAGTTTATCACCAATTGTAAGTTTAAGGAACTATGGACATTATACCATAGATTTTTGGACGATATTGTCATCTTTTGGATAGGGAGTGAGGCAAGTTTTTTAGAATTTATGAAATACATCAATCAAACTACTAAGTTTCTGAAGTTCACATACACTATTAGTACTGAGTCCCTGAAATACTTAGATATAGAAATACATAAAAGGGCCGGAAAATTTGAGAACAACGTACATAGAAAGGAGACCTATGTGAACTCCTTTTTACATTACGACAGTGCCCACCC
Source organism: Protopterus annectens (assembly GCF_019279795.1). Classification (NCBI taxonomy): domain Eukaryota; kingdom Metazoa; phylum Chordata; order Ceratodontiformes; family Protopteridae; genus Protopterus; species Protopterus annectens. Next base: position 657,874,872 of record NC_056728.1, read on the forward strand.
CCTACACAGCAAGAAGAACATTGTCAAAGGACAATTTGTAAGGGGTTCACGAATGACATCAAATGACTCAGATTTTTCAGGAAGAATGTAAGACATTATATAATATGTTCAAAGAACGTGGTTACCCAGAAGAGTTTGTTAATAAGATAAGAAGTGAAGTAGAGGAAGGAAGGTCGGGTAGATTCAAACCCATATTAGGCAAGGGGAACATGTATAATTCGGGGTTAGGATATACCCCAGAAGTAAATAGGAAGAAAAATGATCAAGATAGTTATAGGAGAAGTTTAGTGTTAGAATACAACAGTTCAAACATGAAGTTAAAGGATTTTTGCAAAAAAAAATGGAATAAGTTTAGTATCTTAACAGACATCGAAGAGATACCTAGAATGGAACCAAAGATAGTGTTCAAAAATCCACCAAACATAGGTAAAATTTTAGAAAGGAGAAAAGAAATAGTTTGTGATAGAAATACTAGGAGGTGTGGGACATACAAATGTGGAAGATGCCAACAGTGTCCATACATAATGAATAAGGCAGAAATATACATAGAAAGTAGAAAGAGAAGGATCAAAAGTAGGACTTATTATAATTGTGATAGTAGAGGTGTTGTTTACATTGCTATTTGTCAGATATGTCAGTCGTTCTACGTGGGTAAAACTGAGAGATGTTTGAAACGCAGAATATACGAACACAATTATGACATTCTGAAAGCCAAAAACACTAACGCACTATATAAACACAGCAATATATGCCCAGAAGCTAAATATGAATTTTTTGTGTTGGACCAGGTTAAACCGGACATTAGGGGAGGCCTCTGGGAGGAAATACTCGAAAGTAAGGAGTTATGGTGGCAGGTTAACCTAGATTCCAACACCAGTCCAGGGATTAATGAATTCCTAACTATTTCACCTCTACTAAAAATAAGAGCCAACAAATTATAGTGTAGTTCTACATTTTGGACACCAGATGGCATCACTATTGTATGGAAAATAAGATTTTATTTACCACAACATTTTTTAAGGATTTAACATTATAAATGTGTTTTTATTTATTTATATATTTATATACATATTTATATTTAAATAATCAATTTATCAATATTAATCATTTTGTATTTATTGCTACATGTCAGTTTTTAATTCATTTTAAAGTATATATAGTTACATTTAAATTTATACTTTTAATAACAAGCACAAAGCACTTTATGGTGAAAAGCATTAATATTAATGAATTAAACTTATGGATTGGAGTGTTTGAATGAATAGGATAAACTCTATGACCAATGGAATGGATTTCAATTAAATTGTTTAGTATTTAAAGGTGTGTCAAGGATAATTACATTGTCTGATGAAGTCTTAGTGACGAAAATGCATTTTTTTAATGTGGATGTAAGAGCGTTTATTACATTTTGCTGATTCTACTGTTTCCTGAGTGAAGCAAGTAGCGTGGATTTTATTCATTGTGGAATAAACTTTTTTGGATCACTCAACAGCGTGCCCTGGCACTTTTTATCGGATTTATCAGTTTTTGAATATAGATTACAGTTAATTAAAATGATTCTTCTCCCTAAAATTTTATATGTTGTACAAGCCACTTTGTTAATTCCTGAGAAAACTCACCTTAAGAAAATAACATAGATTTTGCTAAGATTTTTGTGGTTTCCTAAAAGAAACAAAATTGCATATACCCATCATATCAAACAATGGGACCAGGGAGGAATAAATTTCCCAGATATTGAATCTTTACTTAAAACTGTGGTTGAATGGATCAATCCAAATTATATGTCTAATTGGAAATTGTTACATACAACTATAATAATAAATGAAAATAATTTACTTAAAAATTCTACTTTTCTAGACAAGGACAATATATTATGGTACTCACTGGCCTTAAATTATCAATACAATATAACTAAACTAACAAGGACAAATTTAATAAATCATTTATTTGACTATTTTAGGAAATTTATAAACATGAATATGGATTTAAAGATTTGGTTTGCAACATTAATTCCATTCAGCATTACTAAAAACTTTCCAGATAGAATTCATAGAGATATATTCCTCTCTTGGGAACAGAAAACTCTAATCTGTTGGTTATACTATCTAAAAAATCACCAAGTATGGGATTTACAATATATGATGTCAACTTACAAAGTGAATTCTCATGAATGGTTAATGCATCAGAATATATTGACGTACTCCAAGGATCTATATAGGATAATAAATAATTCTTCTTTTTCAAATACACCAAATTTTATATCCAGACTGTTTGACATTTTATATAATAATAAGAAATTGGAAAATGGTACTTCATATTTATATAATCTAATAAAAATATAAAACACAACCTAAACCAGCATATTGGCAATATATTACTAAAGGATATACGATTCAGTTAACCTCAGAAAATAAATCTAATTTACTTCTCTCAGTAAGATTAACTTCTTGTTCTCATTATTGGAGAACATTTGCCTGGAAATTCCTTCATGGATCCTTTTTAACCCCTGATAAAGTTTCAAAAATCAATCCTTCTAATGATGGGTTATGCTGGAGATGTCAACAGTTTAATAAAGCTGATTGGTCTCACATTTTCTAAGATTGTATAAAAATTAAACCCTTTTGGGAAAGTATTAACAATTTCTTACAGGCGCTTTATACAGATGACTGACCTTCATTTACTTTGGACTATACTAGCTACAGATAGGAAATGCATAACAAAGAGATGGAATTCTACCACAGCTCCTAGCAAAGAAGATTTCATATGTCTATTGAACAGGACAGCCTTAATGGAAATAAAACCAAAGAATTAAGACTGTTTCCTAGACCACTAACTAAAAACCCTTGGAAAAAAGTTCAAACTTTCATTGATACTTTGCAAATGGATCTACCTCCTCATGAAGCAAGTACTATTTAACTTTAATTGAACTATATCTGTGTAATTTGTTATCATGCAAGTTTTAAAATGTCAGGCTAAATGTAAATTTGTATATAGTTAATAATGTGCTGGGTAACATGTTTGGCAGCTGCCAGGGGATTTCCATTCTATTACATCACTGCAGTCATACCTCTGCACTTTCCAGAGGCCTAAACCCTGTCCAGATGTGTGGCTCATATGATTGGTCTGTTCAGTAGACAGTTGTTATCTTTGGCTAATCAGTAGGATACTCTGGGGAATGCAGTCAGTAAATGTTAACATCCATTGGTGTTACTGACTTCATATCCATCAAAAAAGATATGTTGCAACAAAGCTGGTAACACCAGCAATTTGTCCAATATAACCCTGTGTTTGGGCCTCTGTCCCCCAATTATGTCAGGCTTTGTCCAGATGTCATGCACTAAGAGGTTCAGAGGTGGGTCAATATTATATGAACGAAAGTTCATATAAGCGAATGCTCTAATGAGCGAAAATGCCAGATATCAAGATGCATGTTGTAGATCCCAGTACAGTGAAGATTGGAGTATTTGCCCTTTCCTCACTGTAGTGTGATCTCAGAGTTGGTATATATATTTAGTGGGAGGGTGGAGGGGTGTAGCCCCTCACAATATTGTTTTCGATGTCTGGCATTTTTCGCTCATTGAGCATTCACTTATATGAATTTTTGTTCATATAATATAGACCCTTCAGAGATATGTAGTATCATTATTTATTGCATTCATTCATGCTACCATTCCAGTGATGTCATAGACCCCCAGACATGTAACAAGGAGGTGGCCATAGATATGAGTCCTGTGCCTATACATTCTGTGGGAAACAGTACACTTGAGAGGTCTGTGTATGTCTGCAGTTTTTTAAAAGACTGTTAGAATTGTGTAGCAGTGTAGTGTGTACATGTTATTTGGGTTGTTTAGGGAGGGGGTACATGTGAGTGTCATGGACACTTTCTATCTTACTGTGCATGCTGCTCTAGTTTCTGGTTCCCTATCGCCTGTATATGTTTGTACATGCAGACCGTGACATGTCCAATAACACCTCATGAATCCCACTACACTGTGACTTGGGGAAGTATATGTAGGGGTAATGTGTTAGTGGCAAATGGAGTTTTGCTGCTCACACAGTCATTATACTGTAGTGTTCAGTTTGCTTACTCATATGTCGCTGTCACTGTGGTGCAGTTTTTGGGGGGTATGCACTTTCACACCAATGTCTGTTTTCCAGTAGTGTTACATCCCTGTAGTGCCTTTTATATTTGCTACTGCATGTGTACAGCCCTAGAGCAGGACATGGTAGCATTATATCAGTCTGATTGTAGTTTGGACATTGCTCGGTAGCTCAGTGTGGTTTCCCTTCTGTTGTGTTATGTCCACATATTTGTAGGATGTCCAGGTGTCTGGCCGATATCTTTGGTTTGGTCCCTATAACTGTTGTGTATTCCTGACACATCAGAGGGATGATGTGAGGATTGAGGTCACTAACTAATGGGAAGCAATTGAGTCCTGGAATTGTGATATTTCAGTCGATATATGTTAGGACATACAGTGTTACTACATCAACTTTCTCAGCTTATCTACTGATGTATTTTGGATATGTTCCTATTTTCATCCCTTTGTCCCCTCACTTTGTAAGGCTTGGTCCAGATTCATTGCGCTAAGGGGTTCTGAGCATACCTCTCCACTGCCAGGATTTTCACAGACTGTCCAGATGTTTGGCCCATACTTTTGTTCGGTTCCACAATTTATTTGTATTTGTCTGGTAAATTATGGTGAGGATCCATTAATTTATGTCAGTGAATAATGACATAACATTTCAGTTTCCATCCTCATATCCTTTAGTAACTGTCTGCTGAAATGCACCCTGTTGCTGTAGCAAATATCTTTATTTGTAAAAGCAATATTTAAAATATGTCCCTACATATGGCCCATCCCCCCTTTAGGTTCATAGGTGTGTACTAGGCTAATGGCCCTGGAATCTTTACAAGCCAAGCTTATAGGATTACCCTGGCAGCATGCCACCTGACCTTAGTTCCAAGTACCTATGTTGAGAATTGCCACTGGAGTGATCCCCGGGGTGAATTTTCTATTTCCCATCCACTCATCAAGATTTCTCTTGAAGATGGCCAGTGAGGTGCTCTGTTTGTCATGTATGGGAAGTCTGTTACATAGCATGGGCAGTCTCTGGGTTATGAACCTGTCCCTCCAGCATGTTCTGTTGATTGTGGTAATGAGGTTGAGGTCTCTGGAATGTATGGTGCGGAAAGCTGGGATTTCTTTAAATGTATCCAAAGTACTGAGATGTAATAACAAATAAGAACACAAAATGTCGAGAAAAACACCTTTATGTCAACAGTAGCAAAGCTTTCGGTTTACCACCCTTCTTCAATACTAATACAAAAATTCAAAAATCCAATCGGATTTAAATAAGAGTCCACATAGTCACATGACAAGCATGCCCTTGATGACCGGCTTGAAGCTACTAAAAAGCGTAAATTGATGCGGCAGATTTCCAGAGAGGTCATATTTTTTCTTGGCCGAAGAGTGACTCTTCTTTTAATAATACCAATAAGGCTCATTCTAATAAAGCCTCTTTGGATACTCTGGATGTTTTTCCGGTGCTGACAACCATTCATACATCCTTCCAAGAACCGGCAACAACTACCTTGTCTAATCCTCCACTTGAGGCCACGCCCTCTCCAACTACACTGAAGACAGCTGATGTAAGTGCCGATATGTGTGTTAATGATGATGGCAAATGGAACGAAAATGATAATGGACATTCTAATAGCGTTAAGAAAACTTACCAACTAACTTTGAATCTTTTGCAGAAGCGCTTCCAGTTGGACCAACCTGAGAAGATACAAGAGCGAACGGTACAGAGAAGTCAATCTTTAACAAGGCAAACTATGCCCTCAACTAAGCGTAAAAGTGATAGCCCTTTAGGGCAAGGGAAAATGAGCCGAAGATAATTAAAGGTACTTTGACTTTGTCTAGCTTCATTTTAGAAGCTTCCAATTATTCTCTGCTCCAAAAGGGACTTAGTTTTATTCCTACGACTAGCAATGACTTAGTTGCTGCTTTGACTGACCTTAAACAATTTGTTAGGAATGTAAATTTAAAAATTTTATTTAATGATTCTGCTTTGGTTCAGTTAGGCTGTAAAAGGCGTAGTACATTTATACCTGCCAGTATTCCAGTTCTCACTGCTTATCATGACTTGTGTGAAATGGAACTGAGACGTCTATATTCTGACTCTACAAATTTATAACACTATAATTTAACGTATGATGAATTTATGGCATTGAAAGCCCTACAGGCTGATAGCAGTATAGTTATTAAGCAAGCTGATAAAGGGGGTGTAGTGGTACTTATGGATCGTGACAAATATTTTTCATCTATGAATACAATTCTTGTTGATGGGTGTGCATTTAAACGTATCACATCTGTTGATGTTAAAAAATGCATTAGCTCAGTGAATTTGATGATTTATGATCTACAAATCAATGGTGACATTGGTTTGGATCTTTTTTACTTTTTCACTGTACCTTGTACGGTCATCCCACAACTATATGGCCTACCAAAAATACATAAGTCTTTATGTGATCCACCTATGAGACCTATAGTGTCGGGTAATGGCTGATTAACTGAGCCTATTTCGGTTTATTTACAGAAACAGTTGCAACCTTTTCTATTACAGTGTCAAAATGTCTTGAAAGATACTACCAATTTCATTAGTAAACTAAAACATTGGTTTGATAGTTTGAATACCACTTCTTTACAGCAGGGAGATTTTTTATTTGTAACCTTAGACATCTCATCCTTATTTACTGTCATACCAAATGATTTTGGTATTGAATCTATTAGAGAATTTTTGACTGCACAAGCTTCCCTCTCAGCAAGGCATATAGAGAATATTTGTTCTCTTTTGGATATAGTTTTATCTAATAATGTTTTTTTGTTTGATAGGCAACTTTATCTGCAGCTTTCTGGTGTAGCCATGGGCACATCAGTGGCTAATACTTATGCTAATTTGGTTTTACATCAGTGGGAGATGACATACATTTGTAGTAATATTAATTCTATGAACAATAATGTATGCTTTTACCAACGTTTTGTAGATGATTGTTTTCTGATTTGGAAATGGTCTCCTTCCGAATTAGTTGATTATTTGGATTATTTAAATAATACTACTAGTTTTTTGAAGTTTAAGATGGATTTTTTCAGACCTTTCTGGATGTTAAAATTACTTTAAAAGAAGGGTTGTTTCACACTGCTGTTCACAAAAAGAAGTATATGCTGGTAGATATATATATATATATATATATATATATATATATATATATAGTACCAGCATGCATGCCCCCCATGTCTTTAAGGGAATAATAAAAGCTCAATTTTGCAGGACTAGCAGATTGAATACTGATGAGTCATGTTTTCTTTCACAGTTGGATGAAATGATGAAAGATTTTTTGAACAGTGGTTATGATACTAATTTACTGCTAGATTTAAAATCTAGTACTATATCTGATAGGTGTACAAGGTTTCAGCCAATTTTTTTATCAGCGGATGAATCTTCTTCCACTTTAAATAAGAATACAATTAAGGATTCTAAAATTCAATATGTCACTACTTTTAACGTTAGGACGCATTTGGTTAAGCGGATCATTGAAAAAAATTGGGTTGTTTTGATGGCATCTGCAGATGTCAAGTCTGTCTTGGATGACAGACCCTGTTTTTCATATAGGAATATGAGAACATTAAAAAGTAAATTATGCTACAAGGACTTTAATGGGGGATATATCCATCGGTCCTCCCTTAGATGTGGTACTTTTTGTTGCATGAATTGTACATGTTGTACTGACATTATAAGTACTAATAGTAATATTTTTCGTCATCCGACATTTGATAAGGTTTATAAGTTTAATTTTTTAGCTACTTTTGTCAGTAATAACGTGATTTATTTAGCAACCTGCGTTGCATGTACCTCCTTTTATGTGGGGAAGATAACCAGAAAGTTAAAAGAACGTATAATTGAATATAAATCGGAAATCAGGAGAACAAATTAAAAGAATGCCTTATATAAGCACATTAGTGTACATGGCTCTAATCATAGTTTTAAGTTTAGGGTCATAGATATTCTGTTTACATCCTTGAGAGGTGATGTTAATAATTTATTGGAGATTAAAGAGTATGAATGGATACTAAGGTTAGCAACTGACCATCCACCAGATCTGAATTTTGCTGTCACGCTCAAACCGGTTCTTGTTAAATTGCAACGAACTAGGTTATGTTGCTAGATTTTTTGTGTTTGTCTATTTAGTATTTGGTTATATATGCACAATGTTGGTTTTATATCATTATGTATTTTAATATGTTTTATTTGTATAGAAATTTATATGCACAGATTTTATTTTTATTTGACATTAGTATTTTGTATGTTGGTCATATGACTTTTGGGCTGCTTGTCATGTGACTATGTGGACTCTTATTTAAATCCGATTGGATTTTTGAATTTTTGTATTAGTATTGAAGAAGGGTAGTAACCCAAAAGCTTTGCTACTGTTGTCATAAAGGTGTTTTTCTCGACATGTTGTATTCTTATTTCTTTAGATGTAGCATTTCTAACAGAGCTGGGTCAGACATGGCTTTGTAAATCAAGCAGAGACCGCCTCTAAGTAAGCGGCATGAGACAGAGAATAGTTGCAGTTTTTTGTTTAAGGCCTAGGATCCTCTTTGTGAAGTACTTTTGCGGCCTCTCCAGTTGCTGCAGTTGTCTAGTGAGGTACATGCCAAATGGGGCATGATTGGCCTAATGAGGGAAGAGTAAAGGGAGACAACGACCTCTTTCTTCCTGGATGCAAATCCCTTAGTAATGAGATGTGCCACATAGAAGGCCTTTCTGACCACAGTGGCAATGTGGTGGTTAAAAGAGAGGTTGCTGTCAACATGTGTTCCTAGATGTCTTATAACGCCTTCTGTGTTCAATGGACTACCATCGATGTGGTAATTCATGGGAACTGGGTTTTTCCCAAAGAAGATGACAACACATTTTTTTGGCATTGAGCGTAAGGCTATAGTTCTGACACCAGTCTGAGTTGGTCTCAGTGAGGCCTTTCTGTAGGATGTCAACATCACTTGGGGAGTTAATAATGGCTCTCAACTTGCAGTCATCTGTGAACTTTGCCAGCCAGAGTCCCTTTGTGTTGGCTTGGATGTCTGAGAAGTAGATACCAAACAGGAGAGGACCCAGGACTGATCCCTGTGGGACTCCACATGTGACTTTATATATACATTTTTCCTTCCTTTATATTTTTATATATGTATATCTATATTATGACTCTACTTTTTCATATATATGTTTCATCAGACACACACACACACACACACACACACACACACACACACACACATATATATATATATATATATATATATATATATATAGGTGTGTGTGTGTGTCTATATATATATATATATATATATATATATATACATATATATATATATATATATATATATATATATATATATATATATATACATATATATATACATATATATATACATATATATATATATATATATATATATATATATATATATATATATATATATATATATATATATATATACACACGTGTTTGTGTGTGTGCATCTATATACAACACATGTTTGGCTCCACAAAGCTTTCTCCCTAATATTGTATACCTCTACTGCATGATATGTTTGAAAAAAACATTTGTTTCTACAGTGCAGATGATGTAGTGGTACATTCCTCTAATTATAGTGCCCATGACCATTGGTTTGACTCTTGGGACTGTTGCTTTTTTTTCATTAATGTTAAATGACCAGAATGTATGATATGTTTGTTAAAACATTGGAGGTTTTCACAACTCAGATGGTGTAGTGGTATTTTGCTGTGATTGTAGAGGACAGTATCCCAGGTTTAAAACTTGGCAGATGGAGTATCTTGTTGCTGGACAGAACAAGGTCTGATAGATACAGAGTGTTGAAGGCACATTTAAGCATATTATACTTATATATTTTTATTATACAATAATATTTATATACACATTAGAATTTTACATTTACCGTCCATGGATCCTCCTATGTGCTTTCATTAACTTATATTCCTGTGTGATTATACTGTATGGGGCACTTGTGTTTATATGGGGGTTTCACATCTTTTCTACACTGTCATCTCACTTTTGGAACTGCTACACTACCCTGGTTGACAAAAAAAAGGCTGCTACATAATTTAAGTTTACTAAAATAATTTTAACACTACTTTCACATTGGAAAACAAACTGCTTTTTTTAGGACCTGAACCATAAATACCTGCATGTAAAGCCAGAAGTCTAGCCACTACACTACCTCAGCTTAGGTATTTCACCTGTCTATTTGTATTTAGCTCCTATGGGAGGTTTAAGCTCTGTTAAGCAGATGGCCATAACGTGCGTGCCCACTTAGCTACACTTAAGCATTCCTTAGGCTACTGGAAGAAAGTTTATATATTAGTATGATATTATTAGGTTATATTGGTGTGTACTGTGGTGATCTGACAACTACTTTGGACTGCAATCATGAAATGCTGTCATTTATTTGGCTTTCAGGCTTGTATCCATCAGGGACTCCTGCTAATACATATCCTGTTATCTATCAACTTTCTGAGTGCGTGAGAACAATATTTAAATTCTGTCCCTATTTGTTCCCCCATCATTTTAGGCTTTTTCCAAATTTCTTGCTCTAAGATGTTTAGAAGTATAATGACCAATATTTGAGTTTTACACTTCATATCCTTTGGAAAATGTATGTTAACACAACTCCTTTTATTCTAGCCACTTTCTAAGGGTTTATCAGAGCAATATTTAAAATTTGTCCATATTTGGGGGCCTTTGTCCCCCCATTATTTTGGCTATGTCCAGATTTCTTGTGCTGAGAACTTGATAGGTATGAGTGCTGTATGGCACTTTAGCAATGCAGGGGTGTGTGTCACAGAACCCGTAACACACCCCCTGCATTGTTTTTTATTGCCATTTTTATTTGTGTCCACCAACACTGAAAGGATCATTTTTTTCATTTCAGTGTCTGCGGACACTGAAATACTGGCATAATATTAGAGGAAAGCTCTAATATTATGCCAGTTTGGCTTAGAAAGTGCCATACTTTCTGAGTGCAGGGGACGTGTTTAGTGTCCGTGCCCTACAAGGACATGCACGCTGCACTCATTCATTCACGGTTTGTGTCTGTGTAGGTTAAACAGCAGTGAGCCTTCACATGCAAGGTGCACTGCTGTTCTACACTGACTCGAACCACTCTGTGTAGGAATAGCACTATTCCTGCATGGAGTTTAATAAATCCTGGGGTATGTTTATACACCACATATCCATCTTAGAAAATGATCCCTTTATTTCTACAGAGACTGTATATGTTTTAATTTTGTTGATACCCTACATCCTTAATAAACCAAACTGCTTTTCTTTTCCTCTTTCTTTTGGCCTTGGAAAAGCTTTTTGCCTCTTTTCTTACACCCTTAGATAGTCAATCTTATGAATTCAGAATTCATCCACTCTTATTTCTGTTTCGACCTTAGCAAATCTCCATCAGAGAACTTCCTCTATTCTGTTGCACTTGAGTTGCATTTAGTCCCAAGACATACTCTTTCTGGTCCCATCTAATCCTTCTCCCTTGTGACTGTGAACCATACTATTACACAGTCTCTATTAGCCACTGAAGTTCTAACCTTTAGATCCTTCACCCTTTCCAAGAATTTCTTCATTTCCTGGCTTCAGCCACTATATTTTGCTCTTAATTCTTTCATGTCAAGTACTTCAGTCAATATGCTTTTTCTTTCTCCTAGCCTTCACTGATCAGATAGTGACACCTACATCAGATTTAGGCTACCTCTCATAATATTTCTTGTCTTCCCTTTTCATTCCTTCATTCTAATCAGGACCTGCTCATCATCCCTCATACTTGCATTTGGCTGCCTGTAGAGGGCACCAGTGTGTCAGGGCCACTCCCTTTCTCATTTCTTGCCATTCTTATCCTAATCCTTTTGAATTTCTTGCTCTTCTCCTTTTACTTCTTGCCCCATCTCCTCACCTTTTATCACCTTCCCTTACAGTTATTCTCTTACATATACTTACACTTGTACTCCACCACTGTTACAAATCCACACTTCACAATGCCACCACATCCCAGCCCCTTGTGTCAAGACCCAAAACTCCTATGATATCTTTTTCTAAACCACATCAGTCTGACTCTCCAGCATAACTACATTTTGCTGTACAATCCTTCTTTGCACATCTCTAGAAATTCTTAGCTCTGTCTTGTCAATCACTGCTGTTTCTTTTCCTTGCCACCATCCTATTATTTTACCTACTGCCATCTTTTAGTGTGATCCTTAGCACTTGTCCTCTCTAAATGTTTTGCCTAATACTATTCTTTTTATTCACTTTTGTCTTCCCTGCCTTTACTTTAGTGCATTTCTCCTACTTCTCCTTTTTTACACTGCTCATCTACCTAATATTTCTCAGATGGTATGACACAGTTTTCATAGACCTGAATATCTTTCAGATGCTATAACACAATTTTCTTGAGTGATATCATTTCTTCCCTTCTTACTTTTACTTCTCATTCTCTCTTTTATTCCCACATCATTGTGCTGCATTCACCTTCCTAGTATCCCTTCCAACAGTCTTGCTAACAAACTCTAATCTTTTTTTCTTTCTTCTTTGATAACCTGCCATCTTCATGCACTATTTTCTCCTTCATCCACTGCAACCTCTCCCTTAGAATATCCTTCTCAGCTTTTCCTAAACAGCCATACCATCCCTATGTTCTATCCCAGTTTAAAGGTACAGATATCCTAATCTGCTGCCCCTTTCCCATGTCCCACAAGGCAGTTCCTTGTAGATTGAAATGGAGCTTAGCCATGCTGAGCAGCATCTCATCATTCCAGCATCATCTCCGCCCTCTCGCTATGATAATACCTTGGACTTTACCCCTCTCCTTGAACTACACTTAGACTGCCTAACCCTTTCATTTTTTTGATAGCGTCATAACGCCAGTCTTTAGAGGAGGCAGGAAATCATCTGTCACCCTTTTTAGCAGGGCAGGTCAGTGGTTTGCTAGTGGGTCACAAGTATACTTTATCCACTCTGATTTTGCAAACAGTTTGTTCACTGTTAATCCCATCATAGTGTGGGTTTGGCTCATTACCACATCCAGCTTTACTAGATTCTTCTTTTCTACCTTATTTCTAGAAGATGTCACTAGTGACTTAATCCTTCTGTACCAATTACACTGCACCCACTATGGCTATGCCTTCCTGAACTCCTCCCATTGTGTTTTGCCAGTTTGTCGCATGACTTAACTAAAGCCTTCAACACCGTGTCTCATTAAAAACATCTTCATCAGCTACGCCTACTCTATGTTTCTAACAACTTGGCCCTATGGTTTCAAAGCTACCTGTTAGATCGATATCAGTCAGTCAAATGGCAAACTTCTTTACCCCCCTTTCTACCTATCTCAAAAGGTATTCCCTTAGGATCCATACTTGGACCTCATCTTTTTCACAACTTCACTAACAATCTTCATGCAGCCAATAAGCATGTTACTTCAGTTCAATACACTGATGATTCTAAACTAATATGTCCTGCTGACAACCATTCATAACTTCAACACAAAACTCAGGAATTCTTCACATTCATTGAGTCCTGGCTGAGCAATAGTCAACTGCCTCTGACTCCCCCCACCCAAAAAATGAACTTATTTTCCATCCCAAATGCCTTATATATAAGAAATCGAACTTTTCTCTCACATCCTCAGACAACAGTCTGATAGGGTCTCTCATAAAAACTTCTGCACATGATAATCAGTGATAATGTTACATGTGACCTGCACATACATCATGTAATTAAAAGAAAAACCTCACCAGAAACAAGGTACCTTATATTGAAAAAAAATTACCTCACTGATACTACTTCAAAAACAATTGCCTGTAACTGTCCAGTCCCTTCCATGTTATGCTCAATCCCTTAGTGTATCAAACCTAAGAACTACCATGTTATACTCAATCCCTTAGTGTATCAAACCTAAGAACTACCATGTCATACTCAATCCCTTAGTGTATCAAACCTAAGAACTACCATGTTATACTCAATCCCTTAGTGTATCAAACCTAAGAACTACCATGTTATACTCAATCCCTTAGTGTATCAAACCTAAGAACTACCATGTCATACTCAATCCCTTAGTGTATCAAACCTAAGAACTACCATGTCATACTCAATCCCTTAGTGTATCAAACCTAAGAACTACCATGTTATACTCAATCCCTTAGTGTATCAAACCTAAGAACTACCATGTTATACTCAATCCCTTAGTGTATCAAACCTAAGAACTACCATGTTATACTCAATCCCTTAGTGTATAAACTTAAGAACTACCATGTTATACTCAATCCCTTAGTGTATCAAACCTAAGAACTACCATGTTATACTCAATCCCTTAGTGTATCAAACCTAAGAACTACCATGTCATACTCAATCCCTTAGTGTATCAAACCTAAGAACTACCATGTTATACTCAATCCCTTAGTGTATCAAACCTAAGAACTACCATGTCATACTCAATCCCTTAGTGTATCAAACCTAAGAACTACCATGTCATACTCAATCCCTTAGTGTATCAAACCTAAGAACTACCATGTCATACTCAATCCCTTAGTGTATCAAACCTAAGAACTACCATGTTATACTCAATCCCTTAGTGTATCAAACCTAAGAACTACACTTAAGACCAAACTTGAACAATGCTTTAAAAACGTTGATACATTCATTGCACGAAAACCACACAAACCACTTCACTGTATTGCCATAAAACAGCTGAATTGGCTAGAACTCCTCAAATGCCTGCTCTACTCACAATTACTCTTAGTATACATGACAACCCAAAAACCTCAACATTGTCCCACACTAAAGAATAATCTTCATCAATGCCCGCCCACTAAATGACTATGTTCTAAATGCATATCACTCCTCCATATTCATAAATCTCTCCTCTCAACTGGTTACTCTCGCTACTTTACCTGAGTAGTGAGATCTTGGAATTCGACCCCCCTAGCACTTAGACAAACCTCTATTACATATGCCTTTAAACATGGCCTGTATCCATACCATACATGTTCGTGGAACTGCCCCAGCTCACCTCCAGTATGTATCCTTTATATTCCTTCACTTTAGTCATACTATATCTATCCATATATCTAGAACATTCCCTCTGTTCATTTTTCCCACATGCCAAGTAATAACGATGTACTGCCTACACATTGTACATCTCTGCAGTGTTGCTATTATATAACATATGATTTGATATTCTTCCTCATACTTTTCTCTCCACAAAAACTCCATTTCTTTACAGTCACAACCTACTCATTTCCTCTAACAATTTTTCTGTCAGCGCTACCACTTATTTTTACCTCCATCTCATTAATCATGTTTTCGCCTCTATCACTTAAATAAGCATATGTACATCCCACACAAAATAGCTTCCCACAAGCATGATTTTTTTTTTATTTCTGAAGTAACATGCCAACACTGATGGGCATATTTTACAAACTGCTCTATACTATATTGTATGCTTGTCATCCTGTCTTTTAGCAACTGTTCTAGTATATTCTGTATGCTTATTTATTTATTTTTATTTAACGTTTATTTACTGGGAAAGTCCAAATTGGAGCAAAGACAATTTTCAGTGGACGCACAGGGAGAAATGGTCTAGACACATGTATTTACAACATGGGAGGAAACCGGAGCAAACCCACATGAGCACAGAGAGGACATGTAGACTACACACAGAAGGCACCCCAGCCAAGAACTGAACCAGGGAACCTCTTTCTGTGAGATGACAATGCAACCACTGCACCACTGTGCATCCATTCACTGCATCATTATCATCTCTACTCTGAATCTTCTGTCATATATTGCACTCAGTGTCTACTACTAGTCATTGTGTACCATTATCTAACAATATACTTCCCTCTGGCCTATCGCTTGTGTTTCCAAGTGCACTTGCTTGCATCTGTATCCTAGGAAAGATGCAGGTAGTTTGTTAACCATGTCACTAAACTAATGTTCGAGTTCAAGTGCAAGAAGCTGGTCAGGCAGATGGTCAGATGGGGTTACAGCAATTCATGTCCCTGGCTATGACTTAGTGTAATTTGAGCAGCTCTGGCTTGAGCAACTATAGAAAACCCTTTTACTCAATGTCACTTAAACCTGTTTGTATATTTTTTGTACTGGGTATCACTTTAACCTGTATATTTTCTTATTTTGTTTATTGTATTAATTTTTGTACTCATTTGTTGGAGCTTTTCTACCTGGGCCACCACTGTAAATCAGTTTTTGCTCAGTCAAATTTTCCTGGTAAACAAAAGACAAATAAAATAAAATAAAATAAAAAATGAAGTTCAACTCTTTTTCTTCTCTTGACTGTAATTTCCAGTGGATAACCTCTTTTGCTTCCTTCTGGCTAGGCACCTCCCCCTTTCACTCTTGTCCATTTCTTCCCTTACCTTCTTTAGGATCTACTTCCTAGATGATCATCTTTAACTATGCTCCTCCTCTACCTCTCTCATCCTTTGCCTATCAATGTCTCCTATCCCTACATTCCTGCCCTTGTTAAGACTTTATTGGCTACCACTTCCACCTGTTGTCATCAAATCCCCCAGTGATGCGTGCCTTTCCCTTGTCACCCTGCTAGTTGTTACCATTGTCATTCTGTTGATTGTCTCACTTGATTGAATTCCTTTGATTATTTGATTACATATGCATTTGTTCTACTATTCATTGCCTGTCTTCTTCCATCTCCATCCTAGTCTTTACTGATATGCCACTATATCACACAAAACAAATACAATCTTTAACTCCCATATCTGTGACCATCCCAAAGTACCGAGACAAATACTTATCCCACATCTCAAACACCTCGCCTATATCCTGTCTTTTCCTCCACCTCCTCTGCTCTTCTCATCTCTATCTCTTTACAGTCATTAATGTTCTTGGAATCTTGCCTTCTATGCCTTTCAAGTCTAAATTTCTGTGTACCTTAATAATGGGCTATAATTTACTCTATCCTTCCTTAGGTTGTCCTGTTCCTGTACCTGGTAAATTCTTCACGTTGCCTTCTCTCCATCCTTATCCTGTCTTCTTTCATTCCTTTTCCAGACCTTCACTGTCTTGCACAACCTTACCAGAATGTACAGCTTCTCATTCTGCACCTCAGTGTCCTGCTCTAACCTATGTGGAGGACAGTCTACTCAGTGCTAACAAAGCTGTTCCTTGAGTAGTTAAGACTATGTTTTAATATCACAAAAACTAATATTTTGTTCTGCTTCAAACTGTTCTCTTTGTGCTATCTTTATATTATGCGTGACTGTCTTATGCTGCTATGCTATCTGCTGTGCTGATGATCTGTTTTTTTTTTTTTTTTCTATTTGCAATGCCTTCCTACTACAGCATTAGATGCTGGTAAAAACTGAAGATTTTAAAGGTAAGCTTGGAAAATAGGATTAATATACCAACATATTTCACAAAAATGCTCCAAACAAGTATGTGTGCATGCTGACTTAGTCAAATCCATGAGTAAAAATTCAGCACACATCAAAAAATATTGCAGCAAAAAACAACAAAAAATTGCAAAACCTGCAGAGAGTCTACACAATTGCTTCATAGCTTGTTGAATGGCTCCTCCATCTTGGATTGGTAATAAGCATAGAGTTCAGCTGCTTATGCTATAATTAGCATTCTGAGATGTTTACTGTATTTATGCTGCTTTACACAGTGTGTAGAACTGCTTAATGAATTCAAAATGGTGTGCTATCATGTTATTTCCGGAGAATAGTTTGTTATCATTAGTATCTATGAATGTTAGTCTGTCACTCTGTCTTTATACGTAGATGCACACACACTCACACACACACACACACACACACACACACACACACACACACACACACACACACACATACACACACAGACACAGACACACACACACACAGACACACAGACACACACACAGACACACACACACACACACACACACACACACACAGATATCTCTCTCTCTCTCCCTCTATATATATATATATATATATATATATATATATATATATATATATATATACATATATATATATATATATATATATATATATATATATATATATATATATATATATATATATACACACACACTCACGTATATATATATATATATATATATATATATATATATATATATATATATATATATATAAATATATATACATACATACATATATATATATATATATATATATATATATATATATATATATATGGTTCTACCTCACTTCAACGACACGGAACATCGACAGGGAAATCGCGAGCCCCAGAAGATCGACAGCGCAGAAGACCGACGCGACGGGGCCTAGAAGATGGACAAGCAGAAGACCGACCCGGCGGATGAGAGGCCCAACGCCGAGGATGCGAAATGGGAAAAGGCTGTGTAAGTATGCGGTAGTGATGGACGTTAGGGTGCGAGTAAGGTAAGTGGGGATAGGGGTGGGTTAAGTGAGTTAGGGTTAGGGAGCGGGTCAGGTAAGTGTCGTAGTGATTGTGTTTGGGTTAGGCGGATAAGTGAGTTAGGGTTAGGGAGCGGTCAGGTAAGTGTCGGTAGTGATTGTGTTTGGGTTAGGGGCGGATAAGTGAGTTAGGGTTAGGAGCGGGTCAGGTAAGTGTGCAGTGACGGACCTTAGGGTTAGGGTTTGGGTCAGGGTTGTAGGTAGTTGTGTATGTGTGGTTTAGTGTGGGTTTGTAGGGATTTTGGTGTGCTTGTGTTGTGTATGTGGTTTTGGACGGGAATGTGTTTTGGTTGTTGATTGTGGTGTGTGAAGTGTATGAGGTTTCGTGTTTGTGTACCGTCGGTTATTTCGTTGTCGGGCATGTGGGATTTCATGTTTTTGTACTGTCGGTTATGTGGTGTCGGTGATTGCGTTGTCGGTGTTGTGGTGTTTCGTTTATGTGAGGTAGAACCATATATATATATATATATATATATATATATATATACATACATACATACATATATATATATATATATATATATATATATATATATACATAGAGAGAGAGAGAGAGAATGAATATGGCATAGTGTTGGAAACTTCAGGACTGTCTCACTGGGAAACAATTAAAGTCATCCTTCAAAATCATGTAGAGAATATTATAATTCCATCCTTGAAAATAATAAACAAGTCTGTCAAATTCATGTCAATGCCTATAAGCTACTTAGGTGAATAAAAAACAACTATGTATGAAGCATTCTTCAGCTAAGCAAACCAGATAACAGGAGATTTTATTAAAGTAACTTGGATGTCATTCCTAAATTGTTTTTTCAGTTTTTCGGCAAGGCTGGTCTCAAACGATTTAAAGCTTTACACATCTCTTATTTGTTGAATAGATGGTTTGTCTTATATTCATTTTTTCAGGCTATGAAGTAGGAGAAATGCAAACGCTATACACCCACAAACCTACCTAACTACATGTAAAACTATGTATTAATAAATTAAACTTCCATTTAAAACTTTGTGCATCCGTTGCTTGTTGAATTTATGGTTTGGCTTATATACTTTTTTAGTTATTTTAAACTATGCAATGGGACAAATGCAAATATTTACAAACCTCCCTAACTTCATATATTACAATCTATTAATAAATTCAACATTTGTTTTTTAATCTCTCTGCACCTGAAAATTTCTTAAATTTTCTGTCCATCACTATAAATATATATGATTAATTTTATGTTTATTATTTATAAATATTCAATTTCTTGATTCTATTCAATTTGTGCAAATGTATAAGCATTGTAACTGTGCATTCAGTGTCATTCATTATGGATTTGTGTTATATTTGTACTTTCTGTAGAACTTTTCACCCTAGTCCTCCACAGAAGTTTTTTTTTTTTTTCTGGCCACTTGGACATTCCCAACAAAGAACTGCTAATAACTAAATAAATTTGCTGTCTCTCGGTTCCTGGTACATCTTATTCTTTCTTTCTTGCTTGCTTCCTTTATCTATCTATCTATCTATCTATCTATCTATCTATCTATCTATCTATCTATCTATCTATCTATCTATCTATCTATCTATCTATCTGTCTACTTTTTATTATTTTTGCATTGTCTTATTCTTGAAAAAGTTCAATAACCATTGGAGTGGCAACATTGCTTGTAGCTAAGCAGCATTTTCATCCTCTCCTTGTTCTGGACTTTCAGAATTCTGTTAGGTTGGCATTACTGTCTCTTTGCTATTTTTTATTTCTACAGTACATCTGGTCAACTGTTGCAATTATCCTGGCCAGTGTAATTGCATCTAGATGTAACCCATAATCTTAGACCTTCTTCATCATCAGGGGGTCTGGCTCCAGGATTTTCCACATGCTACAACAAAAATAGCTAAGTTTGCAACCAATGCAAAGTCACAATCTCACCACTGCCAATCCCTGCATAAACTATACTGGCTAGAATTTCCAAACATACTTCATTACCACCAGCTCAATCTAGCACACCAAATACTTTACCATCCTGATAAAACCCCTGCCCTAACTGATCTTCTAAACTTCTACAATTCTAGCAAGGAACTTTGATCCAGTAACAAAGTCCTGATAGACGTTATTACATGCAAGAACAGCTCTGGGGAATCTCTAGTCCCTCACGAGGTTGCAAAAACATTGAATACCCTGCCTCCTGACCTCAGGTTACAAAGCCACATATCCACATTCAAAATCCTCCTTAAATCACACCTTTATGACAACTATCTATGTAACTGCAAAGATCCTCCCTGAACCCTCACCGCACTGTAGGCTGTTATTCCCTGGTGCCTCTGATGACTACTGTACACTGACACTGTGCTCTACCTATGCTAATTGTATATATTGTAAATATTTTAAATATGTGCTTACTATGAAACCAAATGTACATATACTGTATTTATGCTTACTCTACACGTGCTGTGATCAAATATCTGTACTATGACCTTGTATTGCTTTTAACTGTTAACCTTTCTACAACATGTTATCCTTTACTGAGTTATGACCTAAACTATGTAACCTCCTATTTTTATCATATTTTACTTATTACTGTTACATTGTGGAGCTTTTCTCCCCAAGACTCAGCTGAAAATGGACTATCCTGGTAAACAAATGTTAAATAAATAAATACATACATACATACATACATGAATAAATAAATATTTTTTTCCTTTGTAAAACTTCTTTATTCATCTTGAAGACATCACAATATGAAACATATATACAACCACTTTGTATAATCCTTATGTTTTACAACAGATGTCACTATTCCTTCTTCACTTGGATAATTCTCTCACATTTATCTCATTCATCCTGATAAATGTAAATAATTACATTTATCACATTCATCCTGATACCACTTTCATCCTAATAAGTGTTAATAAAGTATTCAATGTGATACCTGCCATGTAGTTTTTAGGTAGGGCATTGTCCTTTATAAATACTGCATAGAATACCTTGCCCTTAGAAATACAATGCTGTTAACACTTCCCTGTTTTCTTTTCTTTTCCTGCCTATCTTACTTCTTCCAAATTTTCTTTCATAATGTCTCTAATAAATTGTGTGGTTCTATCCATAACCCATTAATTACCTCGAATGACTTTCATCAGTTGAACTCTACATATTAGCACATTCATAAATCATTGCTATTCACCTATCCGTTTATATCAAGGAATTCAAAAACATTCAACTTGCAATTCCAGCATATATTTATAAGATCATTATCAGTCAAGCATTTTTTTTACTTTTATGTCATCAGTCATTTTATAACTGGGAAAACTGAATCAAAGTAAGAACAAATGGAATAAATTCCTTTCCAATCATCATATTGCAGATCTATTTCAGTTTATTGAATTGACATATGACCGAAACTGAAAAGAATGAAACAACATTGAAACTGCAGAAAGACAAATGTTCACAAAAGCAAAACTTACAAGATCGAAATAAACACATTCAGTCCATCACAGAAGAAATAGACATCTGTCCATTTAAGCTATACTGTGATTTACAGCAACTTCTTTGGCAAACATGGAGCACTTTCTGGATGATAATTGTTCCTGTGAAATGATGAACATGGTGTTTTGTTCAGCTTCACAACATCTTTTTTCTACATTTTTGCAGGGGGGCAAGACTCCTTCACCCCCACAACCCCTGCAAATTATATATTCCAACTCTGAGATCACACTACAGTGAGGAACAGGGTAAATTCTCCAATCCTCATTGTACTGGGATCTCCATTCAAAAGCTACGAGGTTCCAAAAAAAAAATGATGTGTAATATCCGTAGCTCCTTTTTTGGTGTCTTGAGTTTCGGGTTTATGAATGTTTGTCAATGTGTCATTTTGGTATTGTCATCTGGTTGTTTTCAAAATCGGTCATATGTTAATTTGGTAAACTGAAATAGACCCCAAATTGCTACTGTAACTTCAATAGTTCAGCATCAAACAGGCCATTCACATAGTGTTTCCATGTAAGAGCTATTGTATGTTCCATGTCTTCACTCTTGCTAAAACTTTTTAGATAATTAGAATATAACTGTGTAAGCTGCATTAGTGCAGCAGTAGCATTGTTGCCTTACAGCAAGAGGTACTCCTGTTCAATTCTCAGCTGGAGTGCCTTCTGTGTGGAGTCTGCATGACCTCCCCGCGGTCAAGTGGCCTTCGAAAGACATGCGTAGAATGGGAGTGCCTTCATTGAAGGTTGGGCATCGAGCTGGCTCCTCTGCATCATAAAAATCTACTGCCAATCATTAGCGTACCGGAGTTCTGCTGTGGCGACCCCTAACCGGGAAAAGCTGACAGAAGAACAAGAATACAACTAAGTGTGTATTTGATATTACTATATAAAATCTTCTTCTTTTTCCTCTGTATATTTAACTCACAAAATCTACCTATTTCTGGGCCATTGACATCTTAAATTACAGTGCTTATCATCACGTGGCAAATAATCAGATTACATTATTATTTATGCTTTTAAAAGTTTTAAAACAGATGTAGTTCAGAATTGAAGTAATCTTGTTCTGACTAATGAAACCACAACTGTAAATGCATATATACATTGAAATATAATTTTTTGATACCTGACACTGCATTATTAATTGTTCAAAAACATTCCAATTAAATGGCTTCAAATAATGATTTGTTCAGCATTAGGACATTTAACATTACTGTATTCTTATTAAACAATGTTATATGTATCTTGAAGTAATAGAGCAAATTAGCTTATTTTGTCACTGAGGCTGTTTGACTCTAAATCAAACATAAAATACATAAGACATGCAGGACCAAATAGTTTTTGCCATTTTAATATTTCACTGCTCTTCAATGGTCTGAAATTAAAGCATACAAAAAATGGAAAAGTCCCCATTACAGTTTCTGTCTTATGTCCAATACTAGCTAACAGCTCTTCAGTAATTCATAATTTCCACATAGTTCCTATTAGTCCATATACCATCTCTCTTGTTATCAGGTGCCATATACAACTCATATCATTTAGTTAACCTATGAAATGAAACAAATTATTGTGGGGATCCCCTATGGTTTAGTCCACAACATAATTACTATGATTCTGAGTAATATTCCATTTTCTTATTTTTAGCAACTGCCCTTAGAGTTACAGCTTAGCACACGTAGCTCATATATCCATAATGATTGTCCTTGGAAATATGCTTCAGTCTTAATGTTTAGCAGGTACTTCAGTTAATATTATTTTACAGTCAAAATTAACTATGGAACATTTCATTTTATTTTTCCCCGATGCATAGCACAAAATAATCATTTATTTTCTATTTGTCTCTTGATGGTTTTCTCATTCCACTTCCATTTTTAGTGAACTCAAAGAGTATTCTGGATTTGTAATCAGTTTATAATAAGCCTCCATTACTTTGTGAACTGAATACATTGACAGTTAACCATTACTTCTTCAGCAACATTAAAAGATAATACACTCTTCAAAGAAAACCCTTCCACACTGCATGGCATATCAGATTATACTTCACCTGATTTCTTTTTTTTAACAGCTTCTGTAAATTGCAGCCTCTACTGGAAAGTCGCATTCTAGTAATTATTATTCATATGTAATATCTAACGTGCCACGCTGAATTTTCTTCTTGGCTGCAATGACTATCATAACACCAGGCCATTTTTGTATGCCATTTCAAAATGTAGAAAACTAGCCCTCACAATGGGGAACAGATGGGCAGAATTTGGAATGCTAACACTCATAATGTGGAAAAAAAAGACAGAAGGTGGAACACTAGCCCTCATAATGTGGAACAAATGGTCAAAATGTGGAATACTACCACTCATAATGTGGAACAAAAGGGAAGAATGTGGAACACAAGCCCTAATAATGTGGAAGAAAATAGGAACATGTAGAACACTAGCCCTCATAATGTGGAACAAATGGGCAAAATGTGGAATACTACCACTCATAATGTGGAACAAAAGGGAAAAATGTGGAACACAAGCCCTAATAATGTGGAAGAAAATAGGAACATGTAGAACACTAGCCCTCATAATGTGGAACAAATGAGCAAAATGTGGAAGACTACCCCTCATAATGTGGAAAAAAGGGCAGAATGTGGAACACTTACTAACTGCTTCTTCACAGCTTCAAATAGGAAATTCACAGGATGGTTAAAATGCATTTTCTAGGTATCAGTTAAATAAATTCTTAACAGAGAATATGAAATTGATCACTTAGATGTAGAACTGTAAGGAACTTACTTTTTAAAAGTCAAAATAAGGAATGTTCCCCATAACAGGGTATACTTGTGAGGTGTAGTCAGTACAAACTACATCAACATAACTCCAAGTTTGCTATTTATTGTCTCAGAAATAGCCAATGCTAGCTAAGACACTTGATTCACAATGATTTTGTAAAGCCAGTCCAGTATATCATCTTAGCTTTCAGAAACTCTAACAAACCTAATCATATTCCTCCTTCCAACACTGAAGTCAAAATCAAATCCTTTCGATGAGATTTCTTTCAATAGCAATCGATTTTTGATCCACACTTACATGTTTTGCCTATCTAGCTAGTTCTTACATTTCATGCACACATCAGCCACTTACTGCTTAATCATCATTGTGGTGAATTGTTGAGCATGTAGGAACGTAATATCAGCTGCAGTCTTCTTATGTACCTTTCCGACAGTCCTGAAGTATGCCACAAGCTTAATTTAATCTCTGCCAGTCTTGCTGCCACTGATTTAAAAGTCAGATATATCAGCCTTCTGTCTCTCACACTGAACACTGTTTTTGTGTCTGCCACTCCTCTCAGAACTCAAGTTTTTTTCCCCAGTAATGGTATTCACTGTAATTAGTTCCATTTTAACTCCCATCATTCAAATGATAAAATCTTTACACTCAGTAGTTTAAATAACTAACAAAGAACTAAAAATGTGAAATCAACACTGATAAATGGTGTTAATAGGAAAGCGAACCAATCTCTTCAAGTACCATGAGACTTCCTATCTCCAGGACTCTGGATCGTGTTTTAAGTTTTCTTTCACCCTGTCATCTTTTGACAAACAGTGGCCCGAGTTAAAACCTTATGATTTCTCTTATCAGCCATGGACCTAAGCATTTCAAGGAGTTTTTAACTGATTAGATTAAATATTTCATTTTGTAAATTCAAAGAAGTAAAGTGCAATCTTCAAAAATATAAAAAGTTAAGTGTGCTTAGAGGGAAATAGAGAATCTGGTAGCTGTTCATACACTCAGAGACTGTGGAAACGCCAAAGAAAACTCACTAAAAACCACTTTCAGCACCATAGGATTTTGCCTGATACCCAGAGTTGTGCAACTGTGGAGTTGGTATACTGATTTACATCAGCCTTGGGTGGAAGGAGGCTATTCCATTGCAAAGAAAAATAGTTTAGATTGATTAATAGTGGCTTTCAGTGAGTTATTTTCATACATTCATAACTTCATAGGAGGCTACTTGGCTAATGGCCATAGGGCCTTTACACGCCTAGCCATGTTATACCCATGTTCCCTAAATGACCTTGGTTAGATGGTCATTATTTGCAGAGTGAGTATATGATCAGCACTGACTGATATTGTCCACGAGGGGCATAGATGCCATATCAGGGGGTGAATTTATTGTCTCACATCCAATTGTCTAGGTTGTGCTTGAATAGGGTCATTGAGCAGCTCTGCTTCACATGAATTGGGGGTTTATTCCGGAGTGTCAGTCTCTGGGAGATATATCTGTCTCTCCAACATGTTCTGTTAATGTCACAGGCTAGGTTGAGATCCCTGGAGTGAGTGACACTTGTCCTATTTGATTTGTTGATATGCAGCATTTCCATAATGGCAGGGTCATAGACTGCTCTGCAGGACAGGCACAAGCCACCTTTCAGTAGCCTGTAGGAAACAGATTACAGTGATAGGGCTTTCAGTCATTATATATAGGTCATGTTTTGGATGCCCCGAATTTTCTTGTTTAAAAACCTCTGTGGTCTATCCAGCTGTTTCAGACATCTGGTGAGGTACATGCAAATTGGAGCATTGTACTCTATTAGTGGTCTGATGAAGGTCAAGTACAGAGAAGTTATGACAACCTTAGTCTTGGATGCGATGCCCTTACTTATGAGATGTGCAGCGTAGAAGGCTTTCCTTACCACTGTGGGCACATGGTGATCAAAGTTTAGATTGCTATCAACCTGTTTTCTCAAATCTCACACCACTGGGTTTGAGCTTACGGGAGAGCTGCAAATATTGTAATTTACAGGGACTTTCTCTTTGCTAAGGTGGATAATAATGCACTTTTTCTGCATTTAGTTTTAGTCCATGCCTTTGGCACCAATCATTTGTCTGTGTTAACCCCTTTTGTAATATGTTAACATCATTTGGGGGCTCAATAGTTTGCAATCATCAGTGAACATGGTAATCCATAGGCCATCTAATTTCTGGACCTCTGAGAAATAGATTCCAAACAGTAGAGAGCCAAGCACAGATCCTTGTGGTACACCACTGGTAACTGGTCTATCGGTAGAGATGGAATCCCCATGCATTCTGTTGGTGAGACAATTTACTACACATCTAATGACATATGGGTTAATCCCCAGTTGGGAGAGTTTTGCAATGACACCTGAGAGGGGGATTATGTCAAAAGCCCTGGCTAAGTCATGATAGGCAGTATGTACTGTTTTGCCTTCATACAGGTTTTTGGAGACATTCTCAGATAAGTCCACCAGGTTCAATAAGAAAGATCTACCATTAATGAAGCCAGACTGGGTTGGGTCAAGCATTTGAAGGTCACCTATGTTCTTGTTGATAAGGCCCATGATGATTCTTTCCATGGCCTTGCAGATAAGGCTAGTTAGGCTTATGGGTGTATAGTTCCCAGGCTTTGCTGTGGACCCACTTTGTGCAAGGGGATTACTGTTGCTGTTTTCCACTCTGCTGGAACAAAGCCAGTGCTCAGGCTGAGGTTAAAGAGAGTGCCAAGTGGTTCTGCTAGGTATTATTTTAGATTGTTTAGTAAGCATCCTGGGATGCTTTCTGGTCCCATAGAGGCCATGTTTTTGACCTTAAGAGCATGGATATCACCTGCCTTTTGGTGATACTACGTAGAGGACTGTTGTCAGGTATGCTTTGGAGTGTGGCTGGTGGGGACAGGGGGTGAAGTTTGTACCATATCTGTCATTTAGCAAGTTTTCAATTTCCTGAGGTTCATTATGAGAGGTACTGTCCAGTATAAGTTCGGCACATAGTTGGGCTTTCACTTTTAGATTTTGGACTTAGCTAAAGAATGTCTTATGATTAGCTAAGGATACTAATTTACCTTCATAACTAGCATTAGAGGACTTTACAATATATCTGATTTGCTTATTCAAGCAATGGAAGGTATTTTTCTTCTGCTGAGTAAGTTCCCTCTTTTTCTTAGACATCAGTGTCTTCCTTTTGTTATATAATCTATTTATACTTGAGGTCCACCAAGGTGGCCTGTTTTTTCATGCGGACCTGGTTTTAATTTGATCAGGTACAGCCAAGTCTACAGGTTTTACAGGGCATTTGTGTATTCCTCTGCATACAAGTCATTTTTGGCTGTGTTAGTAGGGGGGGGGTGAAACTTTTTATACCATCACCTAGTAGGCTGTAGTTTGCTTTGAAGAAATTGTTCAGTTTTTTTGCTCCTGTGGAGGTGTCAGGTCCGATCATTACTTCAAACAAGACAGATTTATGGACTGACCTTTCCAGGGAGGGCAACACATAGGGGATAGTGCAGTGACCTCCACATATTTGTAGTCTAGGACATTTGAGACCCTTGTGGGGGAGCAGACTAGCTGTTCCAGGGCATTTGTATTGACAAAATCCAGGAACCTCAGGGCAAGCATGTTTGCTTGTGTATGTCACCCAATCAATAGGATTGTTGAAATCCCCAATGACCAAAGTGTTTGGCTATATAGTGAGTGACTCTAGTAAGTCCAGGTAAGCAGTTGGTCTCTTGGTTCATGATGGGGGAAAGTGATGAAAATTCCTTTACTGGATTTACATGATTCTAAAAAATGTATCTACTAAGTCCAAAATGTTAGTATCCTGGATAATTCCATTTATATGAACTATGGCAGAATTAATATATCCTAAAGCTTTGGCCCCTTATGGTAAATTTAATGGCAACACAAAATGGGTAGCATAATTGAACCAGTGTTTAATGTATCTGGCCTTTTATATGTGTAAAATAAAAAGGACCCAGAGAAATGGATTTATCAGCATGTTTATGACATTTCTAAAAATTAGTTTACAAATGCACTTTATAAACATTCTATTAATTGTGTAGCCATCAAAAACTTTACATTTTTTTATTCTGGTATATGTTGCCATTTTTGAAAGGTGAGGTAATTGGGCAGCATAATTAGAAGCCCGTGAACTATACTGGCAATTGTATTTGGAAGCTACTAATACACCTGATTTAACTGAAAAGACATCAATTAATAGTTTACTGTTTCTCAGAAATATGAAGTTATAAATTTTATGAGGAAATAATGTTTGACTTTTTAACCAATAATTTATTATAATTAGTATTATATTACATTTCTTATGTGTTTCATTTTATTACTTAATGTTTGATGACACTATGAACACATTGTAACAGTAGATGGTACTGTTTTATTTATTATTTAAATGGCTAGCATGGAAGGGTTTGTTATCTGATGGGTTTGTTGTGAATGAATTAGCAATAAATTGTCTGTTTGTGGTGTTCTTTGAGAGCTTACTTTTTATTTATTAAGTACTTTTTTATGAAGCTGGGAGTTTTGGTGTTTGGTTATTTTTGAACACTTTTACCTGAAGAATGTAACAGGATTTGTTTGAAAAGGAGCCACAGGGAGTTGGAGATGTGTTTACACCTGTGAATCCTAGCTGTTCCCCTTCTGAATTAACTGTTTTTGTTGGGCTGCTTTTGCAACTTAGTGTGAAACTAAATGGATTAATTGATGGGTTCCATTTACTATCTAATGACCATTTGGCTGCTGGTTTTCATACACAGTGTTCTCTTGATTTGAGCCCACACTCTTATATGGGGTTAGCGTCTACACCTGGAGAGCAGTCAGAGTGCTTTGCAACTGACATGGCTGAGCGAGGGTTGACTAATGCTCCTGATGCTTGATCACTGAATGGTTAGACAGGAAATTGAGATGACAGAGCCCATTTGCTCAAGATCAAAACATTAGCCCCTCTTTGTTACTTACTTGATCAGACAGCTGGATTAGCAACTTCTCTTTGATTGTCTGATTTCCCATAAATCTTTGGTTCATTGCTTGCTATTCAGTTATACCCTTAATTAGCCTGCTTTTCAATTGTCCTAGCTTACTCATTTAAGCCCTGTCTTTCCATCAAATGCCATGTCAGGACTGTTATGGTGGTTTCATTCCCAACAGCTTACAGTGGGTGATTGTCTTGTCTTGAACTCACATCACTACATCAGACCTTTGTCTTTATAGCTGAGACAATTTAGCAGCTTTTCATAGAAGCTGGTCAGTTTGTCTAGGAGAGAAGCTTGTTGATTTAGATGTCCTTGACGTTTAGGCTTTAATCTACCTCATTACATCTGGGATCTTATTGCTGCAGCTTGATTGCCTCCATTAGACCTGGCATGAGAGGTTTTTAGCTTTATCCATTACTACTTCTAGTTTTGTGACAGCCCATTTGAGCTGCTGTTTACTGGCATATGCAACAAGCCCCCTGGAATGAGTCCATGGCTCCATTTGGATATGTATTTCATTCACATTTGGATGCAAGATCCCACCCTGCTCATAGCAGCAGGTAGCAACTTTAGCTGGAGCTGGCAATTATTTTATAATTTATGTCCCTAATGTATTGCTCCACACATAAACTTCCTCACCTCATCCTTGTGGTGACTTGGTTTGCTCTCTGTCCAGCTTTATGCAGCATGTGAGTTTATGCTGCACCTCAGTTCAACCTATCTAATCAGGTACCAAAGTGACTAGACAGTCTCATTTCACTTTGAACTCCCATTGCAAGGTTCTTCACTGTCTAGTTCTATATCTTCAGCTGTGTTTCAACTACTGATTGGCTTGTTCTGGTCTACACTGGATTAGACATTAGTAACTTCACAAATTTGATTGGCTGGTTTTCCAGCACCCCCCAAGGCTAGCACTTTTTATGTATTACTCTATACTGGCTATCCTATGGAACTGTAAATTAGCCATTTGGTCCAAACCTATATTCCAAAGGGTTTTCCTCAGTACAGATTTAATTTTGGTTCTACTCAGTCATTGAATATTTTCTTTTTTTTTTTCACAGGCAGCTTCTTCTCGCATGGCAGTATTTCAGGACTTTTTGCTAACCTCCATCTGTCATTTTCAAATTCAATATAACGTTGGATTCCTTTTGTATGATAATGTCTGTTGCGGTCACATTCAGGGCTGTGTTGTTCAGTTATGAATAATGGTGTTATATAGTCTGATCATACAGGTAAAAACATTTACTAAAATTAAAAATTCTTCTTTATTTTTTCAAATACAATACAATCTCTTCTCATTTTATAGTGCTTGAATTTTATTCCAGATTGGTACACTTTTTTAATTAAACACAGATGTGCTAGAGATTGTTACATTTGTTTCTAAAATAACATTGCTTTAAGCAAAGTAGCCACTACTTTTTATTTTACCGACTGCTTGGAACAGTGATCTTTCAGTTGGTATTGTTCTGGAGGTCTGTAAAGATTCCAACTTTACCTTATTCACAATACATACTATGATCTTAACCATTTCAGTAGGCTCAGAATGTCCAACACTCTTATTTATTCCATATTCTAGAAAGCTGGTTCTTTATCTTTTCCCTTAGATATACAGATACTCTGTATGATACAAGTATAACTAGCACAACTTCAAGTGATGGTCTGCTGTAGTATTTTGGTTTTAAGCATCATAATCTCTGAAACTGATCAGAATATCATTGCAAACAGTGTTTCTACGTTTTCAGTGATGCTGACATAAGAGCCGCATTTTAATGCAGTCCCTTTTTAATGCATACTTTTACACTGGAAAATATTTAAAACTTTGCTTTATGTTTCTAATTCTTACTCTTTCTGTGTTATATCTGGCTTACTATTTTGTATTCACTCACACACCTGCTATCAGCTCAAATTTTCTGTCTACCTGCCTGTTAAAATATGGGATAGTTCCTTTGTACATTCTCATTTTAGAGCTTACATGGTTTAGGTTTTAATTTTGGTCATTGTCTTTTTTACCTTTTATTGTATATGACTATAAATAGTATTTTTGTTGCCACTGTCCATTTGTATAGCTTGAATTATTCTACTTTTGCTCATAGACACACACATGCATTCTGCCAAATATGCTGCATTATAATAACTAAGACCATAGAACCACTACTTGGAAAACCTGCCGATGTGCTTCATTTTTATGAATACAGTTCAGGACTATATAACTTGCAGGTTTTGGTTTATACTATATTCAGTAAAGTCTACATGGTGGTTTTCCACCGTGTGTATATCGCACCATGATGCGCACATTGGCTTGGAAACTTTTAAATTCAGTAAGTGCCGTGTAACAGTGCACACCCCCACACAAACAAGGTAAACAGCTTGGCATGCTGATTACTGCATAAGCAGCTGAATTGCATGCCAGTCAACCAAGGCAACACATTGGAGCTATTCAACAAGCTATAAAACAACCATGCAGACTCTGTGCTGATGTTCCCTGTGAATTTCAAAATGTTTGGAATACAGCCATGGAAAGGAGTCCACACAGACAGAATAAAAAGTAAAATTTGTGAGATTTGTACAGAACTGACCTTAACATGTGAAAGTAGTCTGGATGCAACAAAAGGAGCTTAACAATAGCAACATAAATCTTTTTTTTGTGCAATAACACACATGCAACTTTGCTCCCCTACCCCCAAATGAACAGTACACTTGGAAGTAATGCAGACTGATAAAAGTGTAAAAGTGTTTGCCAATCAAAATAATTACAAAAGCATTAAACAGACTATTCATAGTTAGGGTTGTGAGGGTGGCTTAATGGTTAAGGTGTTTGCCTTACAAACACAATGTGCTGGGTTTGAGTCTCACAAGGGATAATTGGCTAGGCTTAAAATGGCTCTCAAGGGCAGTTAGCCTAGTACTAATCTATGAACCTATGAACATGTCGGCATATGCAATATGCAGCTGATGAAAATCAGGCATATCATCTAAAAATCAATTAATCTCTGTGTTCAACACATAAACAATTTGGGTGACCTTCAGTTTCCTTAGCTACCCGGTTGCCTTCTAGTGTAGATTCAGGACTGTTAGCACAGTGAATATGCAAATGTGGTCTGAACTCATTAGAATTGTGAATGCCAAATCCTTGGTTACATTTATAAGATGTAAACATCATGCAGACACTCCCTCAGTGTATGGATGGGAACTGTGAATGCTTACATCAGATGAGTGTGTCACGTTAGACTTACAAACTGTTACATATACATCTGTCAAGGTTAGAAATGCAAGTAAGCAGTGCACAATTCACAGGTTCTGTGTTCATTTGTGTGCAAATTGTGTTTTCTCTGTCAGTTTTTTATTATTATTTCATTATTCTTTGGCGTTTGTGCAATGCAGCACATAGCACAATCACAGGCAATGGAGGAATAATGGAAAGTTTGGCAATGCTTATCCTGTTTGTGCAGCATTGTGCAGCAGGCAAAAGGGAAACCTTAAGAATGACTAGTAGATAAGGGAATGTCATGTAACTCTTCCAGTGGCAGCATTGCTAAAATATGACAGTACTGAGTCTGTGGAACTCACCTCCTACTTAGCTGACTCTGTGGCAGCAGGTGTTAATGCCATGATATTTTCCTTTTTGGGGCAAGATGGTTCTGTGTTTGAATGCACCTGTATCTAATATTTTTAACTACTTTTGCTTTACTGTTATTGGGTGATACACTCCATTGCACAATAATACATTGAAAAAAAGAAATGGGGAAGATAGGACAGTGGTGAAATGGGGAGAAATCATGGGAAGAAAAGATAGAAAGCAATACAGAAATATGCAGGAGAGTGGTAGGAAATAACCATAGCTATCCATTTCTGCAACAGTAAAAACTGGTAATATTTGCAGAATATCAGCTGAATTTATATAGTCACCTCCAGAGAGAGGGGTGACCACAACAAAATCATGTTGTATAGCCAATTGGAACAAATCAAGTGTATCAAGTAGACACATGTGCAATATGGAGAGATAGGTATGGGATGATTTTTTTTTCTGGGACAGGTGCCCATTCTTTTTTTGCTTTTGGAGAGAGAGTGAGAGAGAGAAAGAGAGGAATGTTGTGGAAGGGATGTCGGTATGTCTAGGTCTGGTAAGTTGGGTAGGTGAGAAAACAACTGTAGACAGACAAGAAAAGACACAGGGATAGTGATGGGCACAAAAGATTGGTGGACACCATGAATAAGGTGAGGGTGGGGACATACAGGACCCATAGACATCAAGGTGGTTGACAGTAAGAATTGAGTCCTCACCCACAAGACTGTCATCACTGTCACCTCACTCCACCACTGGCAGGAGCACTCAGCATCTCCTTCTCCTCCTACTGGTCCTATGTAAAATGAGGGAGAGTAACCCCTTCATCTAGCATAGGAGTGCAGCAACAGTGTGGCACACAACCCTATGCACCATCCCTGGCAGCTCAGCATGGGTGATAAAGTCGCCATCCCTGTCACTAGTCCAGGAGGGAACCACTGGCCTATCCTCTGGGGCAGAAGTACCTGAGAGGCAGGTAGTGCAGGGGCAGCAGAGGTTGTGCTGTCACGTCAGATCCCAGATGTGCTGGACAATGGTCCACAGGCTGGTGGAGTGGGTGCAGGTGAATCCTGTGGGGCAGGCCTACCCTGATGTTCTGTGAAGCATTTTGTGATGTGGTACACATGGATGACATGGACACATTTTAATAACACATAATAAAATAAAACAATAAACAGAAGTGATAAGAGTTGGGGTGATAGGAAAAAAGAGATAAGATGTGTACCTTCATATGTAACATACAGTTCATTAATACAATTATTTGACTCTATTATTTTAACCTTTACTCTTAAGACTACCACCTCCTAACAGATAAATTATTACTTTTAAGATTAGCAGCTACTTACAGATGCACACTATACTAAACATTGCAGCAAATACTCCTTTGCATGTGCATATATTGCACATATGCGTGCTTCAGTTATCCAGATTACAGCTTACAGCAGAGCATATGTGCCACTGGTATAGAGCTTTTATGGTAACCTTTAAGTTTTACATAATTGAAGAATTAGTAGTTATTGTATAGTTGGGAAGTGTGGTATTAGAACCCACCACCTCTGATTAAAGTCTAATATTGTACTCTTGGTTTGCACTACAGACTAATGCATGCATACTTGCTTTTACTGTTGGAATATGCATGCTCAATTTGATACAACTGTATAAAATATCAAAAGTTATCTTTAACTTTTGATGTTACAATAACACTACTCTACTGCTGCATACATACTATAAATACAAGTGATCTCTGTAGTTGTAATCCAGAAAACAGGGTAGTCAACCAGAAACCAATAAAATAAAGTAATACTGTCAAGGAGATGAGTGAATGCTGTTTTAGCACTTTCATTCAGTATAATAAGTAAGAACTTCTTCAGAAAATACAGTGCAAACTAGAATGAGATTGTTTAAAATTGACCTGTAAAAAAACACAATTAAATATCGCAGTGTGTGATTTTAATCTCAGGCCTGTTGTGTGTATTGCTGTACTGTCTGTAATAGTGGCAACACTGTTAGTTTGTTAGAATATACTACACTATAGTACTGCAGGCATTAACATATTCCTATGTTTCGTGCTTTTTAATAACAGGTGATCAATACAGTGGGAGTGTGGACCCTGTGCTAAATGATGTCAGTGTATCAGCATACTCTGTTGATGATGGTGGCCAAACTGAGGCACAGTTGCAGGGTGTAGAGGTTGAATCTGACACAGAGGTTGATCAACAGCCATTCCCTGAATTTCCATTGAAAGCAGCCAGTAGGCCTACAGCTATCTAGTCCACAGAGCCCACAGATATTGGACAGGTGGAGAGTGAGGACATTGATCATGGAAGTATGGCTACTATGGCTTCAGTGCCTGCTGAGTCTGGCTGTAGCCAATGTGTCGGCAAGGTGCCACACAGGAGGATTGATATGGATGCTCGGAGGGGGCATGCTGTCCCTTCTCCACCTGGTACAGATGTCAATTCCCATGCCATTCAACGTACATTTAGGGAAATCATGGAGGCACAGGCATGATTCCATAGGTGCTTTACATAAATCCTCAGGCTTCTGGATGTGGCACAGTCAGACATGTGTGACTGCCTCCACTGTGTTGCAGATTCACTGGATTGGATGAATGAGATGTTGGAATTATGGGTGTCTGTGATAGACTGAGTAGTGTCTGTCATGGGAAGAGCAGTGGCTGTGATGAAACACCTGCTGGGATGAGAATGGCATCCTTGTAGGCATAGGTCAGCCACATCATCTGCTGACAGCCAATGTAGCCATGCCCGATCCCATTTCTATAGTGGCAGTATTTCCACTGCTGCATCAGTGAATGTGCTGTCCACACCCAGATGTAGCAGGCCAGAGATTCAGGGTCCTGGATTTCCCCATGAAGGGAGCTTGTCCAGCAGACATCTGTCATGTTCAGGTAGCAGCACTACATCTGACCTTGGGCATGGAGGTGCCAGTGCAACTCTTGGCAGAGCCAGTTCACATGGTTGGGGAAGACAATGATGAACTGCCACCTCTACCATGCACAGCTCACACCTGTCTGACAGATTAATACATAAACCTAGCGTAGTGCTTGGCTGTGTTCATGCAGACACTCACACACCAAATTCACCTGAAGGACCCCTACAGACACACGCACAAACAACAGTTACTTATTTTGTCTCACTGGGCATTTGTTGTTTTATCCCAATGTTGGTCTTCTTCTCCTTTTTACTCACATACACTCATCGACCTTTTGTGCCACTCTAGGCTTCCTGCCCACCCCCACAACACCATGTGCAAATGGTGACAAGTGTGCCATATCCTTGTTTTCGATCTTTTGTATTCAGGGATACAAAAGCTGTTTTATGCTCACAGTGCATAGCTAACTTAGTGTTTGGTATATCTGCATTTGTGTTGTTGAACTGCTCATTGTACCTTTGACTTATATTGGCCTTGGAAAGTTAGATAGTTGATAGGATCAACATTTCACAACTGTATAGTGAATGCTCTTGTGAGGGATGTGAAGTGAGAAATTGTAATGTACATCATTACTTTCTAACTTCTCTCTGTAATGAGCCCCACAAACCACCCTGTGCAAGTGATGATAACTGTGCCATATCCCTGTTTTCTATCTTTTGGATTCAGGGATACAAAAGCTGTGTCTGATGCTCAGGGTGCATAGCTAACTTAGTGCTTAGTATATCTGCTTTTGTGTTGTTAAACTGCTCATTGTACCTTTGTCTCATATTGGCCTTGAAAAGTTAAACAGTTGATAGCATTAAAATTTCACAGCTGTATAGTGAATGCTCTTGTAAGGGTTGTGAAGTCAGATACTCCAATGTGTATCATTGCTTTTCAACTTCTGTCTTTAATAATTTTCCAGGACAAACATATGATACACATCATAAGTTACACTATTATATTCAGATCTTAGGACTGTATAATAGCATTATAGTCAAACTTCATCGGAACAGTAATACAGTATAATGCTCTCTTTTGCATGTATCTCAATAGACACATGCAGCAGCTGGAGAAGCAGGGCTCATATTACGTTGTTAAACTTTTAAAAGTCCAAACGCCATATGGTTGAACCCATACGTTCGAACTTTCAAAAGTTCAAAAACGTCAAAAAATAAATAAATAAATAACAGAAAAAACCTACCCGATGGTTAAATATACCAACTCCGTGATCGTACTATGGTGCAGTAAAGGGAAATCTTCCCTTTCTGCACTGAATGGAAATCCCCATTGAAACGTTCAAACTTTTCCAAGTTTGAATACAGGGGTTCGACAATATAGCATTTGAACTTGTTACGGTTCAACAACGTAATATGTTTCTGAGAGGCAGGGCCTACAAACTATGCAATAATGTATGTGGATAGATTAAAAGCCATGACACTGTAATCTGTCTTGTATAGGATGAGGTGGCTCCTTCATAGCCACCAGGGCAGTGTCTGACCATGCTCTTGTGGGATGACTTTATTTCCAAGCATCTGATATAGCTGATGACATCAGCAGTGTCTGTTGAGAATATAGTAATAACAGTGTCCCACATGCTTCGGTAAAAGGCTATCTGTAATGTCAAGCAAGTGCACAAACATATGCACACACACACACACACACACACACACACACACACACACACACACACACACACACACACACACACACACATACACACACACACACAAATTACTACAGTGAGAATAGACATCTACCTAAGTTACATAGACTATAGAACAAAGTACTTCACACAAGTGCTATGACACAAGTTTGACTTTTGCAAGACTGCGGCTGAATGCATAGTTCATGACATCAGCAGGACATGTGTGAGACAAGATGTTGGCAGGCCTGCAGAGGTTCACAGCTTCATAGGTTCATACAAGGCTACTACCATAATGGCCCTAGGTTCGTAGGTTCATAGGAGGTTATTAGGCTAATGGCCCTAGGGTCTTTTCAAGCCTAGCAAAGTTGTACCATTGTTCCCTTATAGACCAAGATATGTAGTCAATATTTGTGACCATGATCAGCACTGGTTGACCCTGTCAAAGAGTGACATAGGTAAAACCCCAGGGGTAATTTTACAATATCCCATCCACTTGTTCAAGTTACATTTAAATAGAGTTATTGATGAGCTCAGTTTCACATGAACTGGGAGTTTGTTCTATAGCAGTGGCAATCTCTGAGAGATATATCTGTCTCTACAGCATGTCCTGTTGATGTTGCAGGCTAGGTTAAGGTACCTACAGCAAGTTAGTCTTATCCCATTTACTTTGCAGAGGTGCAACATTTCCATTCAGGTAGGGTTTGAGAGTGCTCTGTAGGACAGGCACAAGTCACCTCTTAGCAGTGTATATGATACAGAGAATAATGACAGGGCCTTCAGTCTGTCCATGTAGGTCATGTGTTGAAATGTCTGGATTTTCTTGGTGAGAAACCTCTTAGGTCTCTCCAGCTGCTGCAGGTGTCTGGTTATGTATATGCAAATGGGAGCATTGTACTCTATTACTGGTGTGATGAGGAACGAGTACAGTGGATTGATAACATCCATTGTCTTAAATGATATGCCCTTGATTATGAGGTGTGCAACATAAAAGGTCTTTCTTACCACTATGGACACATGATGATCAAAGGTGATGTTGCTGTCAACCTGCATTCCCAAATCTGTCACCATTGTGTTGGAACCTAGAGGGTTATTATTAATACTGTAATTTGCAGGTACCTCCCCTTTGTCTAAAGGGATAATAGTGCATGCGTTTTGGATTAAATTTATGTCTGTGACTTTAGCAAGAATCATTTATGTATGTAAGCCCATTTTGTAGGATGTTGACATTGCTTGGAGATTCAGTGATTGTACACAGTTTTCAGTCATCATAAAACTTGAGCCACAGGCTATCTGTTATTGGCTGAATTTCTGAGAAATAGATTCCAAACAGTAGGATGCTCAGCAAAGACCCTTGTGGAACACTACTGATAACAGGTCTGCTAGGAGAGGTGGAATCTCAAAGTACGACTGTATGTATTCCATTGGTGAGCCAGTTGGCTACCCGTCTAATGATGTATGGGTTAATCCCCAGCTGGTTGAGTTAATCACGGATGTCTGAGTGGAGGATTGTGTCAAAACACTTGATCTAGTTGAGATAGGCAGTACATACTGATTTGCCTTCATCCAGGGCTTTGGTGACACTCCTGAAGAATTCCACTAAATTTAACAGGCATGATCTGCTCTTAATGAAGCCAAACTGAGTTTGAAGGTCACCAATGCCCTTGTTGATAACATCCAAGATGATTCTCTCCAAGGCCTTACAGACAAGGCTTGTCAGGCTTATGGGTCTATAGTTCCCCAGGGCAGTTAAGGTATCCCTTCTGAGTAAGGGAAATATGGTTGCTGTTTTCCACTCTGCCAGTACTTAGATTGTGGTAACTCTTGGGAGTCATACTGCTTAATCAGCCTTGAGGTGTATTTGACTTTTATGAAGATGGATACACCTCCCCTTTTATTTCTTTCATAATCATTGTGTGGCCTGAACATGTGGAAGGTATTATAGCCATTCATGGACAGGGTACTCTCTGCAGCCCCAAACCATGTCTCTGTGACTGCACAGACATCGACATCTTCCCAAATAACTAGTGCACCCATTCAGTGTAGTTTCTGATTTACACTCTTGCATTAATCAGCATAACCTCAAGTTTGTCTTTTGGGGATATTTTTACATCAGGAATTTTATTTTTATGTCATTGCCTAAAAAAGGCACTATGGGGGAAGCAAGTAACTTGGCCAGTAACTGAAAGGAAAGAGGTGACATATGGAGACCATCCCTGGCAATGCAGCATTCTGTGTCATATCATCCCAGGCTGAGAAATACTGGATCTTCCTGGATTGACACCAGCAGCTAAGCCATTGTTAAAGTCAATAATTAGTTTGTTTGTATTGAGGTATCATCCTGGATGAAGGTAGAAGGCTGCTTAGGGCTACAGACATACCTGTGTGGGACAGATAATCTCAGAGCTCAGTCATATTTCTCTTCATATAATCCACTGAGGTATGTTACAAGTCATTAACTTCAACATGGAATACAATAGAGGTGTAAATGTGCTTATTGATGAGAGACTTGAGTGCGTGCATGACTTTGTGGATCCTGGCCCCTGACAGGCAGCTGACTGTGACTTTCTCCTTGTACAAACTGGTGAGGGGGACATCTTTGTGTCTCACTATGGATTCACCTATGACCAATGCATTTGTTTTCAGGTGTTTTGCATTAAGGACTTAATGGCTGACACACTGATACATTTGTTTTTATGTGAAGTGGATTCCATTGGGACTGTAATATGAGCAGAAAGTTTGCATTTGCAAGGTCTCTGCTCTTTTGGTAAGCATCTAATGACTACCTCTCCTGTGTACTTGGTCTCTTCAGGAAGTGAGGTGTGTGCTGACAACCTGTTTGATGTCTGGTTTGTTGTTGCCTGAGAGACAGCATTTATTCTGCATTCATTGTATAGTTGCATCTCTCACATATTGTACTTGCAATTTTTTCGAGTACATGTTTGTCAGTATACATGAGACAATAGTAGCCTAGCTTTGTAAAAACACAAGTACCCTTATTAAGCATATTTAGATGGTCATTGTTAGCACAGCATTTTTGGTTAGCAGCAACAACTGGGCCTGTCTCTAAAGGACATAAGTACCAGCCTCGAGGTGACTTTACAATCACCCAACCAGTAGTGAAGGTTGCATTTAAACAGGGTCATTGAGGAGCACTGCTTCACATGCAGTGGGAGCCTATAACAGAGGAGAGTGAGTCACTGGGGATATATCTATCTCCCCTACATGTTCTGTTTATGTCACAGGCTAGTTTGAGAATCCTGGCCCAATTTATTCCTGTCC
The DNA here is from genome assembly GCF_019279795.1 of Protopterus annectens. NCBI lineage: Eukaryota > Metazoa > Chordata > Ceratodontiformes > Protopteridae > Protopterus > Protopterus annectens. The sequence continues at coordinate 657,916,071 of NC_056728.1, forward strand.
CATTTGATTTGCAGATGTCCAGCATTTCCAGAAGGGCAGGGTCTGAGAGTTCTCTGTAAGTCAGGCATAGGTCACCTCACATCAGCTTTCAGGAAAATGAGTACAGTGACAGGTCTTGTAGTCTTTCCAAGTATGTGATGTTTGGAGGATCAGCATTCTCCCAGTGACAAACCTCTATTTTTTTCTCCAGTTACTACAGTTTTTTGGTGAGGTATGGACAGAAGGGAGTCTTTTATTCAATTAGTGGTCTGATAAAGGTTGAGTACAGCAGAACTATGACCTCCCTGGTCTTGGATGTGATGTCCATATGGATGATGTGTGGAGTGCAGAATGTGTGTCTCACCACTATGGACACACAGTGATGAAAGTGTAGATTGCTATGAACATGTGTTCACAAGTCTCACAATGCAGTATTTGAGCTGAGATGGGTACTATGTATATTATAATTAACTGGAGTACTTCATTGCCAAAGGGGACAATGAAGCATTATTTGCAGATTTTCCAAGATGGTTGCCAGCTAGATAGCACATAATCCAGTCATCTCCTAAAAGAATAATAATAATCTAACCTAATCAGAAGGTCAGCACTCCTTAAAAAACATCCAAAAATAAATTCTACAAAATTAAACAATTACTAAGCAAAGAAGAGAGGATATCTCAAAGAATAGTCTGAATACTCATGAAGATAAACATGATGTCTGCAGCACTGCAATCCAGACACATGTATCCAGGCCTCAACAGTGGTAAATACACCAATCTATATAAAAAAAAAAAAAGCAAAAAGGAAAACTAGAACCCAAGCAATGGAACAAATGGAAGTGCAGGCCACAAAAACTAGACTATCGCTAGTATCATCACCTGAAAAAGAAGTAGGCACAAAAAGAGAGAAAACTACAACACAGCAAGCTGACATACAAAAGCAAACCCAGAAACCAAAAACTGAACAACCCTTCTTTATGGAGGAATTCAAGGCAGCCTTAACACCGCTTCAAGCAAAGATTCAAACCTTCTCTTCAAAATTAACTTCATTCAGGAACAACCTGGAACAAATTCTAACCAGATAGGAAAAAAATGAAGCAAAAGCATTGAGCAATGAAATAAAAATCAAAGGGATCCAGAATAAGGCCAGCTTCACAGAAAACTCAGTGAAAGAAATTCAACAGAAGCTAATCAACTTAGAAGCCAGATTCAGATGAAATAATGTCCTATTAGAGGCATCACTCAAAAATTTGAACAAGTACAGTTACTTTTCATTACCAAAGAAATATTTGAAATACTCCTAGGAAACAATGATCTGGCCCATTCAGTTACAATAGAAAGGATTCACTGTGCGCTGAGGAAATCTAAAATTGATGAAGCTCCTAGGCAGATAAACGTAAGTCTTATGAATGCTTCACATGCACACTCAATCCTACAGGCTGCAAAAAAAAAAAAAAAATACATAGTCTGGAAAAGCCATAAGATTACCATAGCCCAGGATCTGCCTCTACCTATTAAACAACAAAAGCAAGTTATATCTCCATACTGTGCATATTTGATCAAACAAAAAATTAAATTCTGGTGTGGCCAAGGATGTGCCTTGAGTAGCAACACTTTCTTTCAGCTCTGCCTTATCATTTCTTTTATGACAGGAATTTTTATTTAAAACTTACTTAAATACATTTTTTATATTTAGTTTCTTTTAATAGTCTTCTAAGTTAGTATTAAATTAATTTTTAAGTTTTTTTAACTTTTCCTGTCAAACAACAAGAGACACATTTCTGGCATCTGGATTCAACATGAGCTTTACAAAATCCTCTCACCAGGACTCAACAATAAAAAAAGAGTTTCAAACTCTTTCAACTACTATTCAGGAATTATCCACAAAAACTGACAGAATGGATGTGAAGATTGATGTTTTTAAAGAAAATACTTTTCAACAAATGGAGACTTTACATCAAGACACTAAGCAGCAGAAGAAACAAATTACAGGTATTGAAGCATCTTTAAATGACATGGACAGCAGAATACAACAAAATGAACATAATTTAGAATTCCTTCTGAAGCAAAATACCCTGCTTCAAACTAAAATAGATGATCTTGAGAATAGATCTCGAAAAAATAACATAAGGATCTTTTGGCTGCCAGTCAACCAAGAAGAAAACAACTGGGTAAAATTTTTAACCTCGAGGCTACCAGATATTTTACAGCTTCCTGAAACACTTTCTTTTGTATAGAAACAGCTCACATGTCTTTATCTACATCCAAAATCTGTCAGAAGAAATTTCACAAAATCTAGTCAAATTTGTATCATCCCATGATAAAGAAATAATATTGAAGACTGCTTGGTCTAAGTCACCTATTAAATACAAAGATAACACCATCCGTTTTGACAATGACCATTCTATACCTATCATAACTAAAAGAAAACAATTCCTACCTTTACTCAAAGAACTAAAAAAAGCACAAATAAAATCTCACCTGCTTTTCCCTGCAAGACTGAGAATCTTCCTTCCAGATGGTCCTAAGATTTTTTGAAGAAATGGATACAGCTCTTAAGTATATTCAATCTAACACAATTTTTGATAAAATAGATGACATGGACTGGGCTACTTCCAGTCTCAAAAGAATTGCTGAAAATGGAACCTGGAAAACTGTTGACCACAAGAAGAAACTTAAAAAATAGCCATGTTACTTCATGGTTTTTATTTTCTTTTTAATTACATAGGAATTTTGTTTTGTGACCCAGTGGACTGGGAACTTGAAAATGGTTCAACAGGTGAGTGGTGTATTCTTTATTATATTGTGTTTTTGGCTTATGTTTCTTACTGAATAGTTTATTAGATTTTCATAATTGCCTTTAGGTTTTTGCTTTATCATTTATCTCTATTAATAACCTCTAGTTATTTGTGTTATAGTTATTTCTTGCATATTTATAGTATATATTATATATTTAGCTTTGTTTAAAATATACTCTGTTTATTAAGAGAAAAATATCTGCTTATTGTCCCCTGCTTACTTATGCCCTTGAACATATAAACTGCATTACTTAATTTGTTTTTGTTTACTGATACTAAGTAGCTGCATATTACTGGGATTCTATGGTAGGTGTTCTGATAACAGTCCCTTCCCTTATTTCATTAATCTGATACATATGTTAAAGTTTTAATATTTATACGTCATTTATTCTCTCTCTTCACAGCCTATGATGCTTTGGTATATGTTTTTTGAGTAGTTGTTGGTATTTAGAAAAAAATATCCGGCTTTTAATTCTTGGCATTGATTTGCAGTTCTGTTTCTTGATTCATTGCTCGTTTCTGTTTGGGGCTGTTGAAGGCCTTTGCTTGATTATGTTTTAGTTGACTGTTTTCACATTCCTTTGTGGTTATAATGTCTTTTTTTTTGTTGTTGGTTTGGGCTCGGTGGCTTTGTTTTGTGCTTTTATTGTGGTGCTTCCATTGTCTGCTTAAGCCCTGTTCATTGGTGGTTGTGGGTCTGATTTAATATTGGAGCACGGTAGTTCCGTGAGTTATATCTCCCTTTTTTTTTTCTTTTTTTCACCTCTCTTGGCTGCTTTTTCGCAGTGAGGAGATTAAGGGTTGCTGGAGTATCCCGTGAACCTATCGAAGCTCATGCTACCTTCAGATGTTTTCTCAAATAACTGTTGCTTCCCGCCAAAGATTTGGAGGGTGCTCGTGCTTCCTGCAGCCTAAAGACAAGATAATACGGGTCTATATTAGCTAACTGAATGCTTACGTAATCGAATCTCATGTCACCAAACTATATTAAATGAACCTTAATTAAACTGAACAACTATAACAATGAAAATGTTGAAATTGAAATGTTTTAGTTCATGCCTTTATTACATTCATTTGTGAGATAAGACAAGTATAAAAGTTTGAGAGACATGCTTATGCATGTTTTGCACATGCACTAAACTTCAACATGGCTAACGAAACATGTATGTTTTCGTTGCATATAGTTTGGTGACGTGAGATTCAATTACATAAGCATTCGGTTAGCTAATATAGACCTGACCATACGCACAGCTGAGCTTCTCTGATGAGCCGTTTTATGTCATCTTCAGCCTGACGACTGTTGTTAAAAGGAAGTAACTGTTTCTTTTTATCCTTCCCTGCTTTTTTCGAACTATGCAACATATTTTAATTAGCTCTTGTAGTTTAAATAAGGCAAAAACATTTCTAAATAAGCAACTAAATCTTTGATATATGCAAGCTTCCTTTTATTATAATATAAAAAGTATTTGATATATTTATTTAATTAGTAACAAGAATATTTTCTCTAATAGAATGATTATACATAGGGTTGCCACATGTTCCACGTCACAAAAGACAGTCTCCTTTTGGGCAGCTGTGTCCTATAAATCTTTGGATGAATGGCAAGTGCACTGAGATTTTGGGACAAGATTATTGCCTATATTTTGTTTAGAAAATGCATAAATTAGTTATTCTGTATCTGAGACTTTTATGTGTTATACGAAACAGAATTACCAACTAAAATGTTACAAGAATAAGATGTTATTTGGGCAAAAAAAAAGTAAACTTCTGTACTTTACACTGGTCATAGACATGTTTCACCTAGCATAATCAGACATCTGTACTAAAAATGTCCCTCTCTGGGCATATGATATGGTGGCAACTCTGTTTATATATGTTTTAAAGTTGTTGTTTGGGATTCTCCTTCTGAGCTGAGAGGCTTTCTTTTTCTCCTCAGTAGAAAGCAAAAGAGGAAGGTCTCATTATATCACGCATCAATCATTATTATTTAATTTAAAGCAAACTTGCTGCAGTCTTATTATAGGGTATAAAGTAGCACTATAAATGCATTTATTTATTTATTTATTTTTAATTTTTTTTTTAGCATTTAATATAGTGGCACTTTGTTATCTGTATTTTAATACTTATGTAAGCTTAATAAATAGATTTGGTTCTTTCCTACTGTACATTTAAGAAGGATATATCTCTGCTTAAAAGCTTGTAAAACAGAAATTATTTTACTCTTTCTAGACTTATAGTCAAATACTTTTTTTTACATTAAATATATTTTGGTTTGCCTTTATAGGATATATCCCCTGTTAAATTCATACTATATCCTACAAATGATTGGTTTACTATATCTCTTGTTTATAACAGAATAATTTAATTATTTAAAGGAAATATGGAGATATATATATATATATATATATATATATATATATATATATATATATATATATATATTTATGCACTTACACTCTTGTTTCCAAATACAACTTCCTATATAATATGAACTTTTTTGTAATGAGTTGATCTAATATAGATTTTTTATTTTGGTAATAACATACCTCTACAGTTTTAAAAATAAATAATAACTTAATTTTAAATTCCTGATCATATTTCCACTTAATACAGTACATAACTATGCATTAACTCTTAAATGTTTTGATAACTTTAGTTATAGAAATCTTTATTCCAATCATTGTAATTTCTCATTCTTATAGTACTACTACTTTATAATATTAGATTTTGTTACTTTACACCATGTTATTTTTTTGATAAAATTCAATTTAAGTTATCTCGTCTTCATGTTAATTAAGCATAGATTATTTGACAACTTCTTCCTTGCATAACATAGACAGTATTATCCACAAGCCATGTTTTTAATTATGAACTAGTTCATACTTAGGTGGAGTTTGACAGAAACTTGCTGCTAGTAGGTTAGTCAATTTAGGTGATTAATGTCACTCAAATTAGGAGTTTTGCAATTCCATGTGAGTTTTTGAGGGATTTAATGTTATAAAACACTGTTAATACTTTTTGATAGTTTTCTTTTTGATGTTCACTAAAACATGTATAGAAAATTGTTATTTATATATTCATGTCTTTTCAATTTTAGATCTTATCTTTGTTTCATACTGTATATATTGCTGTATTTCCAACATTTTGCTAGTTTTACCCCATAGTTCTAAGTTTACAGAAAGCACCTATCAGTATATACTTTTCTTCAATACTCATACAATATGACTTTTTTTTTCTTGTATTTCCCTTAACATAAATGTTTTGAATAACCCTAACAACAGAAGATCTTTAAATAAATATATCCAGTTAAATAACTCACAATTAGTCTTTCTGCAAGAAACACATTTGTTAGAGGGTGATGTTTCCAAGCTGGAATCTAAATCCTTCTCAATACTCCATAGCTCTCAACACTCTCAAAAAAGAGAGGTGTCTCAATACTTTGGAATAACAAATTACCACAACCTAAAATTATAGATTCTTACAAAGATAATAAAGGCATGATAGTTTCTATTGTTGTTGTGTCTTTCGGCTTTTTCTGGTTAGGGGTCGCCACAGCAGAACTCCATTCCACTAATGATTGGCAGTAGATTTTTACGTGCCGAGTTGCCAGCTCTGATGCACAACCTTCAACGAAGGTATGCCCATTCATGCATATTTCCACACAGAAGACGCTCTAACTGAGAATCGAACAGGACAACATCTTACTGTGAGGCAACAAGTAATAGAGTTTAATAACATAATCTTCACTCTAATTAACATGTACTGGATTCCTGCCTTTTGCCAAAGCTCAGCTCAGCAACATATAGATCATATTATTCAATTCTCTAAAGGTAAAATTATATTAGATGGGGATTTCAACTGCATTTTTGATAGTTCAGACTTTTCTTTTAAAGGTAAAGAGAAAAGTTTCCAGTTCTGCCAAACTCCTAAAAAGAATTTACAAATTAATGTTTATTGAAGGACATTGATAATTATGTGGACACAAAATCATTAGGTTATACTTTCTTTTCACACAGACATAACTCATTCTTAAGAATAGATAGAACCATTATTTCCAATAGTTTAACTAATTCTCTAAGTAATGTAAAAGTTATTACATGTCCCATTTCAGACCATAACTCTATAACCTTTGATATACATATCTATACTCGTTACAATGTTCAGATAACAAGGATACCAGCATATATCACTAAATTAAAGGATTTTAAAACCTTTATATTTAGAGGACGTTCATATATTTTTTTTAATTTAACACCAATAATATTACATCTGAAATTTTCATCTGGGATGCCATGAAGGTATATTTGTATGGCAAAATAATTAACTGGTATAAAAAATACTTTTATGGGATAAAGACTTAAAAGAGACACAATCTAAACTTGATACCTTGAACCTTGATTTATCAAAAAACAAACTAGACAAATCAAAATTGGAGGAAATAAAGACCCTAAACAAGAATATCTTGAAACTTTAAGCCATAAAACTATGATCAGTCTTGAAAAATTTAAATGTATTAATTTTTCAATAAATCTGAGATCTTTGAATATCTTAGCCAATAAAGTAAAAAAGATTAAATAAATGTAATCATATTAAAGAAATATATTCATCTCATAATAAAAAAGTATCGGACTTACATAACATATTAAATGAATTTAGAGAATATTTCCTAAAGCTGAACCAAACTACTTCATTAATAAATTCAAAGAAAGATATTCAAGCTTTTATTAATAAAAACATTAAAAAGAAATTAACAGACGAACAAACCAATCTACTTGATAGTCAAATTACTTTAAAGGATATTCAAGAACAAATTAAAACACTCTAACTAAACAAAGCACCTGGTAATGATGGTATTATTCCAGAAAAATATACAAAATTTTACCAAAGGAAGCTCTAAAATTGTTACCTTTGGTGTTTAGCTCAATACAAAATAATAATTCCTTCCCTCCATCATGGACATATACATTTATCTCCCATTTTAAAGTCTGAAAAAGACCCTACTAAATGTAATTCATATAGACCAATATCATTATTAAACACAGATTATAACATGTTTATATGCAGAAAGGCTTACAAATTGTCTTCCCAACTTAGTAGAAGACCAAACAGGTTTTATAATGAATAGAACAACTTTTGATAATATTAAAAGAATAATAACCTTAATTGAATCAACTAAAAACTTAAAAAATAATTTAACTATAGTTAGTTTAGACTTAAATTGTGCTTTTGACACAGTCAGTTGGGATTACCTTTTCACTCTCTTATAGGAACTTAAGTTTTTAAATAATTTTATAAATCTTATCACCCAGTTATATACAGGCTCTAAAGCTTATGCCAAAATTGGTTCTAATATATCTCAGTCCATACCTATAACTAAAGGGACCAAGCAAGGCTGTCCTTTATCCCCTCTTTTATTTACTTTAGTTATGGAACCTTGGGAGAATCTGATTAGAGGAGATAGTAATATCAAATGTTTCAATATAAGTCTTAATCAAGATTCAAAGATTCAGTTGTTTGCAGATGACATTCTGATTACTTTGAGAGATGTAAACCCAACAATTCAGGAATTATTTGATGATATAGACTACTTTCAGAACTCAGGTCTTAAATTTAACCATAACAAAACACAAATCCTATCTGGCCCCAAAAAAAGTACAATATTTAAAATGAATATGAAAGATATATACCTCAATCCCAACACATAAAATATTTAGGGATAATATTAGCTAGCAACATAAAAGAAATACTAAAATTAAATTTTGAAAAAATGCTTAATAGAAATAGACAGACTAATACAGAAATGGTCTAAAATACAATTCTCAATAGAAGAGATACTATCTATTATAAAAATTATACTTCTTCCAAAAATCTTATATATAGTTCAGTCTATTTCCATCCCTCTGCCTTATACAATAATGAGAAAGCTTAACACTATGATTAACAAATTTTTTTGGCCCCCAATTAAACCTGGGATATCTTTATCATATCATATGTATAGCTAGAATAATGGAGGTATTGCATTTCCAAACTTAGAAATTCTTATTTCTTCAGTTATTAAGCCTATGTTGTACCTTATAGATAGTAATTTCTCAGCAAAATGGAAATATTTTATTTTATCTTCATCACAAAATTTAATTAATAATGATCTTCTTAAGTTAAATCAAGTAAACAACATATTCATATGGAAACTAAAGGAATATTTTGCTCTTTGCCCTACCCTAAACTTTATATCAAACTATGTCAATATTATTTTAAAATCCTTTAAAAATTGTATTCTTATGTCTCAATCATATGATGCTTGGTTATTTCTTATTTTTCCTATAACATACAAGCAAGGGGTTATTTTCTCTACAAATTTTCATAAAATGTCAATATTTGAACAAAATCATTTCATTTATTAGCATCAAATGTTTACGAATAGTGAATTGCAATCTACTGATACTTTACTGATAGAGAAAGATCTAGATTCATCATTATGGCTTGACTTACACGAAGCCAGAAATTATATTAAAAATAGACTTGATATAATACCTTCTTCAGTTAAAAATTTAATTCACACACTTATTTATTATTTCATTGCTATTACTTAACAGAATAACTTAATTAAAATTAGCCTTTTAAATATATATAAAATTATCAAATCTGATCTTGATATATTTCCTGATAATTATTGGAAATACTTCTCTAATATTAATAATAATAACCCTTCTGATAAGGATAAATTGAATTTTCTTCAACCAGCAGGTAGAACTACATCTTCACTTAAACGGAGAATCTTTGCTTGGAGACTTTTAAATAGATCTTTAATTACTCCATATAACATAAATAATATGTATAAGGAAAATATTCTCTGTTGGAGATGTATGAAGGTTTAGAATGCTGATTGGTCACACATTTTTTTATGATTGTTTACATCTGAAAAAATTCTTGGAAGATATTAATTTCTTGCAAGCAATTTTTACTGATAATTTTCACCTTACTAAATCATTAGTTTTATTTAATTGCCCAAACCCAACATGTGTTAAATCTAGTAAATATTCGCTTCTTTGGTCTATGCTGTCCATAACCAGGAAAGAAATTACTAGGAATTGGAAGTCATCGCAAATTCCTTCCTTTCAAAATTTTAAAGATCTTCTCTTGGAGACATCTAAGTTAGAATCAATGACAATTAAATCTAGATCTTCTAAGAATACAGTAATCTATACTCAATGGTTGAACATAATTGAATTATTAGAAAATGAATAACTTAAGACTGCCAATCTGATCTTATTAACTTGCTTTAAATTAACTCATCTACATGTAGAATAGTGGACATCGATGTACATAGTTCATTGTCTTTTATGTGATGTTTATTAGTGTTTTAGTCCTTTTTATCTTTAATATCAAAAAGTGAGCAATTTTTTTTGTTAATAATTGTATTCTTATGAAATTATTTTAATAAAATTTCTTTAAAAAAAAATTAAATTCCAAATTAAATATCCTGCATCACTCAAATTCCAAACCAATGGTTTCTCGTATCAAGTTAACAATGCAGAAGAAGCAAAATCTGTATTTCTGAAAGCCTTTAATGAAGTACCTTCCAAATAAGCAAACAAAAATGAAATCTGAACGCTACCACACAAAAAAACACATCTTATATTGATATCTATAAACCTGTTATGTTAACCAAAACAAAACAAAAATTATGAAATACATTTCAAATACATTTTTCAGCTTGCACGTGCCTCTTTTCCATGCCAACATTCTAATTCAGCCCAAAACAAGAAGTTGCACAATCAACCCTGACCTGTAACCCTCAAGTTCATGCTTTCCTTAAAACTAGCCCTTGCATAAGTTCAAAGTTCAGAATACTGTCTACGGCAGCCCATCTACTTTAAAATAATTTGATCAGCCTCCCGAAGCAATAATGGCTCCATCAAAGAAGATCCAATGTTAAAAGAAGCGAAGCACAGCTGCAACTACAATCGGAAGCTAGCCTGACTACAAAAGGTTGAGAAAAGCACTAAAGCAACAACTGAAACATGAAAGGACAGGTACTCCAATAGTAAAATATTACTGTAATCATTCATATATGGGAGAAACTGCATGAAGACCTTATCAGTGCTAGAAGTCTTACAAAAGCAAAATCGTCAATAACTCTTAAGTACAACCACACTACAGTGTTATTATTCTTTTTATAACCTTTGCTGTCATTGTGAAATGGAAATTACTGTTTACTACTGAGATATATCTAATAGCAAGCACTAATATACCCCAATACTTGATTGCCCAGCAGGGCAAGGCTTATTATTCACCCCTCACCAACCAAGCGACTAAGCAGCTCACCCTACTATTCAGGCATGACCAAAGGGCAATTTCAGGTATACTCTCCAGTCTAGCTGGTGAACCTAGGTATCCTAAGGCAATGTTACAACTGCCTCATGTACACAGACAACCCTCTCCTCCTACCATAAAACATTAACATATGCGAGAGATGCAATTATGTAGCTAAACTGGAGGCTAAGCTCTCTCCACCAAGACTGGAACAGGCAGTCATGAGGAGAAGGTTAACACTTGCACCACACCTCCAGCCTCACATAGACATACTAAACCAGCACTGGCAAAAATACACATAAATACACAAAATCGTACTAGAAAGCTCTAAATAAAAACCTGCAAAAGCATCAGAGACCTCCAAAGCAGACACCCAAAAAACCTGCACCTCCAGTCACAAACCAGACAACACATAAAACACAAAATCAGTGTGCTGCACAATCACAGCCCTTAAGGCAAAATAACATACCTAACACACTAGTAATAGGTGACTATATAGTCAGGCACACTGACGTCTCACTCACTAGGCTGGACAATGAGAAGGTTACTGTTAGCTGCCTATCAAGAGCCAGAATCCACCACATAACATAAGCACTCAGGTCACTCCAGAACAAGTACAAATATGACTCTGTCATTATTCATGTTGGTGTGAATGACCTGAGATGTACCTTCCTGGACTACATGAAAAGAGACATGGAACAGCTCTCTGATCATGTAGCCCAGGTGGGTATGACCCTGACCCTTGAGTAGCATCCTGCCCTCACCAAGAATGATACCGCAGTATAAAGAAAAAATTATCAATTTCAACAATTGGCTAAGCTTCTTGTGCCATTCAAAGGGGAATCCAGTGTCTGTCAGCCGGGGACGACATGCTTGACAAGCCTCGCTGCTTCACAAGAGATGGCTTGCAGCTGTCACCCCTATGCGTTCGAATACTGGCCAAGGCTCTTGCTGCCCCCATAGTGCCTTTTTTAGGAAAGGCTCAAAAGTCAAACCCACCTCCGTAAACTTCACAAATAAAAAAATGAGGGTTATGCTACTCAACGGCAGGAGTTTAACTCTCAAAATGCATGTGTCGAAGCACTCCTCAGAATGGAGAACATCGACATCTGTGCAGTAGCTAAAACCTGGTTCAAGGCTCCACAGAGCACCCCAGCACTACCGGGCTACAACTCATACCACACATTTCGGCCACAGAACATGGACCGAAACACAAAAGGTGGGGGTGTATCCATATTCATCAAGGATACCTACACCTCCAAGTTAGTGGCGCAGCATGATACCTCTGAGATCATCCATGTGCAACTAACATCGGGCAAATTTACAATGCAAATTGTGGCCTGCTACAGATTACCCTCCATGACCCAGAACCACCATTCCTCCTTTCTAGAGACACTGGAAAACATGAAGGTCCTACTGAACACCCTGATATTGGGTGATTTCAATTACCCTACCGTTAACTGGGAAAACTACTCAAGTACAAACTCCCAGGTCCAGCGCTTCCTGGAATTTATCAACTCAAATGCCCTGGATCAGCTGGTAAACTCCCCTATCAGAGGTGAAAACATGTTGGACCTGGTCATCACCAACATGGGTCACAGGTGTTCAGCACTGGAGGTCAACCCGTCACTGGTTAGGTCATACCATAAACTAATCACTCTGGATGTCCACACCACACCACCACCCCCTACCAAGGAAACTACAGTGAAAAACTTTTCAATAGCAAACTTCACCTTACTTAAGACAGAGGTGGTAAGTTTCACAGCCCACACGCTAAAGGATAACAGTGTCCAAGATGCAGATACTTTTACAAATGCACTCTATGAGCACCTACAAGGATGCATGGATCGTGCCATCCCTAGCAAAACCAAGGCTCACTCCCCTAAGAGAAGGAAACCAGTCTGGTGGACCCCAGTTATAAACAGGCTATACAATAGAAGGAGGAAACTAGTTCAGAAAAAAAGCAAATCCCAAGAGGGAAAGACATCCCTGATCAGTATCAGTAAGGAACTAAGGTCCCTCATAAAATCATCCTAGGCTAACTTCGAAAGAAAAATAGCCAAGGATTCAAAATATAACCAAAAAAGCTTTCTTTAGCTATGTCAAGAATCTAAGTGGCAACTCGCAGATATGCTCTGAGCTAGTGCAAAATAACACAAAATATACTGAACCTACTGATATTGCCAACATCCTGGCAGATAGATTCAGTGCAAACTTCACCCCCTCTCACTCCCAAAAGGGCCCACAACAATACCGGAAATGTGCAGTGTCCCAGAAATCACAGCTACACAGGTGAAAACAGCCCTTTCAAAAGCACAGCATCAATGGGGCCAGATGGTGTCCCAGGCTGTGTCTTGCACAAACTACAGAATGAACTAACCCCCCACCTAAACACACTGCTCAACCTCAGCCTTTCCAAGACTACATGCCCATAGAATGGTGCACAGCAACAGTTATTCCACTCCACAAAGAAGGGGCCACAACTGACCCTGGTAACTATCGGTGCATAAGCCTGACTAGCCCTTGGGCAAATAGCATCATCATGGTACTCATTAACAAAGACATTGGGAACCTCCAAACACTTGTACCGACCCAGTTTGGCTTTGTTAAGGGCAGATCATGCATACTAAATTGACTTCTTTGAGACAGTCACCAAGGCCATAGATGAGGGGAAGGTGGTTCACACAGCCTACCTTGACCTCACCAAGGCATTTGACACCATTCCCCACTTGGGGATTATAGAAAAACTCACCAGCCTGAACATAAGCCCCCACGTCATGAGATGGGTAGTAAACTGGCTTACAGACAGAACTCACATGTTAAGAATAGCAGGCTCCTGGTCCGACTCTAAACCAGTCACAAGTGGTGTCTAACATGGCTTGGTCCTGGGACCCCTGCTATTCGGCATATACTTCTCAGAAGTACAGGCAAACACAGGAGGCTATGGCTAACCAAGTTCACTGATAACTGCAAACTGGGAGCCATAATTGACTCTCCGGCTGACATGGACATTCTCCAAAAGGGCCTTACTGAGATGGACACCTGGTGTCAAAGTCATGGTCTCAAGCTAAATGCAAAAAAATGCATAGTCATCCCATTTGGGAAAAAGAAATCACCCATGAATTACCACATAGGTGGCAGCCTCCTTAATACAGAAGAGGTAATAAGAGATCTGGGGACCCAGGTAGACAGTAATCTCTCTTTTGACAATCATATTGCCAAAGTAGTTAGGAAATCCTTCTATGTAGCCCATCTAATTACTAAAGGGTTCGCATCTAGAAATAAAAAGGTTATAGTGCCCCTCTACTCGTCAGTCATCAGACCCATCATAGAGTACAATGCCCCATTTGGAATGTACCTCACAAGCCACTTCAAACAGCTGGAAAGACCACAAAAGTACCTCACCAAGAGGATTACTGGCCTCAAACATATGTCCTATGCAACCCGACTGGAAAAACTCCGGCTGTACTCAATGGCATATCACTTACTCAGAGGTGATCTCTGCCTGATTTACAAAGCCATGTCCAACTCAGAACTGATGGACATGCTCCAACTAAAGAAATCCAAGTCACTGCGAGCCACTCGCTCTAGTGACCTAAACCTTGCCACAGCAATAAATAGAACATGCTGGAGGGATAGATTCCTGTCACAGAGACTCCCCATGCTTTGGAACAAAATTCCTAACTACATTAGGCAGACCCCCTCACTAACACTCTTCAAGAGAAACCTTGACGAGTGGATGGGTAATAGAAAATACTCCCCTGGGATCACTTCATTGGCTCTTCTTGACAGAGGCTCAGTTAATTAATCAATGGGGCAGTGAAAGCTGACACACTCTGGCTAGGCTTATAAATGCCCTCGGGCAAATAGCCTAGTACCTACCTATGAACCTATGAACCTAAGATATATAAGAAATTGCCATGGCAAGGTAAAAGACACAGTCATATTAACAAGTAGTTACAATCTTTGGCATAAGACGTATGACTTAGGTTGTAATATAGCATCTTGTATCAACTATAATTGGGTTAAGATAAAAATGAAACTGTAATGTAATAGCAAAAATGATGTCAGCATCACTATTTGTGATATTCCAACTAAGAATAGCAGAGTAAAAGAAAGTAATAAATGCCTATTAGAATATTTTTCAGAAAGAAAAATCTATCTTCTATCTATCTTCTCTATGCCTCCCCAATTTTTACAAATCTATCCAAAAACAATCAAAATAAGCTGGCCACTTCTTACAATAACATTGCCAGATTTGCCACTGGATCCCCATTCCGTACTCACCATTGTCAAAATCTAAGGAAACTAGGATGGTTGGAACAGCAAAAACCAGCTTCTTTTTCAGCATCTAACCATCACTCACAAAATTTTGCATCATACAACAAATACTCCCATTCTTTCTAACTTGATCAACCCATATAAAAATCTAAGTGCTCTACACTCAGCTAATAAGTTACTAGCTGCAACCCTAAAATCCAATAACAAATCAGGTGATTCTCTATTTACTAATACCATTGGAATCTTTTGGAATAAGCTTCCAAGTAATCTTATATTCCTTTCATCTACTCAACTGTTCAAAAAGCAACTAAAAACCTTCCTTAATTCACAATGGCTATGTCCATGCACCAATCCTGACTGAAACTCTGTTTGTCACAACTAACCTTTCTAGTTTACTAAGGTTCTGCTTTAAACTCTATTGTCAAAAGTGTCTATTTTTGTCTTGTACCTATTATTGTACATTCCAAGTTACAACTTCTTTCCTTATTGCTGTTGCTTTTTCGTCATGTAATGTACATAAGCCTAACTTGAAGGGGTTTTTTGTTACTATTTATAACCAATTTTTGATTAGTATCCCCTTATGTTTATATTTACTCATGTATATTAGTTGTATACAGCTGTTGTGGAGCTTTTCTCCCCCGGGCCTCTACTGAAAATGGACATATATCCAGCTAGACTAGCCCGGTCAACAAATGTAAAATAAATAATAAATAAAAATAAATAAATAAATAAATAAAACAAGCAAGACAACTACAGACAGGGCTAAGCAAATAAATGTCTTAATGCACAGTTATAGTATCTAAATAGTCACTGCAATACATCTTTGCAAATGACAAGGTCTTGTAAGAGGAATTATACTTATGTCAGTTGCTTTTAATTTATCTATACATTACAACAATTCATTTTATGTCTGTAAATATCAATCTGTTTTATGAAGCAGACATTGGTTTACAAAATATTAGGAGGCACCCATGGTCGGTATATGTCCTGTTCTTGACAAAGAAACGTTGAATAATCTGAAATCTTTTAAGTCAGCCTATAGTAAGAATATTGACAGATAAGGAGTAAAGGGAGAAAATGACCGAGAGGGTAATGATGTATACTACTGGAAGGTGGAATGATAATTTAGGGATACAGACATCATACTTCTAGTTTTGACAATAAATATTATAAGAGGCATGACTATTATTGTTAACTTAAAACAAACTGAAAGAAATAGTTTATAGATTCATCCAGGGAAACATAACATTAGGGTAACCACAATTATGATACCCTAATGTGAGTAACCCTGTAAGACAGCAAATAATCCCTTGCACTAAATTCAAGTAAAGGGAGCAAAGTGACATATTAAGTGTGCTCAGACTATTCATGATCATATAATAAGTGAAAACCTGTATACATCACTAAGCTATGAATAGTCTTAACTCAAAACAAATATGGTTAGACGCAATCTCAAACTAATCTAGTACCTTTAGGGGGCTGGTTAGGAAGAGTGAATGCTAGCTAGTATTCAGATGAATCTTGGATCATCAGAAAATGAATATAATATAGTTAGTATTAGTTTAGGTATTGAAAATGCAAAGTTTACTATACTAGCTATGTCAAAATGTTTATATGTTTACCTCTCTCTTTCAGATGTGAGTTGCATGTAGATAGGTACGGGGGGATTTTGGAAGAGTATGATGTCACCTTAACACTTCTGATACCTTCAATTAACTCCATACAAAATAGCAACCATGTAGAAAGGCCCAGGCAAGGTAATTTACACATACTGTTTAAAAGGTAAGAATTCTTAAGGGATGATAAGTGTAGAGTCAGGGAACATAAAAGGCTTACAAAACATAAAGAAAAAAAATGTAATTATGCATTTGATTTATCAAGCTAATTCAGAGGTAACGTTCCTCCAGGAAATCCATATGACTAAGAAAGAATGGGAAAATAATAAAAATAAAAAATAGATGCAACATATCATAGCAGCAGGGGATAGCACAACATCCAAAGGGACTGCTTTAATAATTAAAACATCTTTTAAAGGGAATATATTAAAATGTACCACAGACCCAAAGGAAAGATGATTCATGTGCTCATCCTCTATACAAGAAACCAATAATGCTCCTAAATGTATATGGCCCTTGTATGAATCAACAAGCTTTCTAATATGAGATATATAATCTGCTAATGAAAAGTCCAGAACACCTGTTTATAATTGGTGGGGACTGGAATATGTTAATCAATTCTGTTAAAGACAGAACTAATAAAAGTAACAAACAAGCTCCTCAAGTCACCACCATTCTAGCAGAAATAATGGAATATTTTAACCTAAGAGATCTACTCACCAAATCATAAATTATGGTCCAGAATAGACTTATTCCTAATCTCGCAACACATAGCAAATAATGAAATGCTGTACAACTCAGAGCCCAGATCCTTATCAGATCACTCATAAATCAGTATTAAAATAAAAAAGCAAACTCTAAATATTCTCTACATACTCTATCTAGCTGGTTGTTAAACTCAAATTTAATCAAGATAAAAGAAGTGGCACAAGAAATTTCAAATTCACTCACTCACTCACTAGATAATAATATTTCTACAATCAATATTCCCCTTGATATCTAATGGGCTGCATCCAAAGCTAGTATTAGAAGAATTTTAATACAAAAAGCATCAATATATAACAAATTAAAGAAAAAATAAGCAATATAGAAAATAAATTAAGAACAACAGATTTAGAACTACAGAAAAAAACACTTCCATGGCTTAGAGAAACAGATGATAAACCTACAGAAACAATTATATGAACTACAGACACAACAATATTCTATTATGGAAATAAAATGACTACATAAATATGCAGAATGGACTCAAATCCCTTCAAAAATGTTAGCAATAATTATCAATGTAAAAAATGCCACTACCAAAATAAGGGAAATAAATGTGAATGCTCTATCCGAGCTTTTCTGTGCATTGGTGATTGTCTGTTTACAGTTAAAAGCATTCTTGAGTCTGCTGCTTTATCTGTTTACAAGTTTAGAACTGTAATAGTGTGCATTACTAGAATTGCATTTTTTATTTAATTACTAAATTGTAAACTACTTTTTTCATACTGGGACTTTATTTTCTCTTTGTGAGTGTTCTTTCTATGCTTTTAAAGTGAGGTTTCTGTGTTCTGCTCAGGTGTCATAATCTTGATTGAGGCCTGTTGTCTAGGCTGGTAGTTTTGTTTGAGTTTCCTGTGTTTCTGGCAGCCATTTTCTGCTGATTGTCCTCATTATTATTGAGAGTAACAAGGCCTCCTGACCTTCTGCAGTATGAGTGATTGGGTAATAGCAGGGGCTGAGTAGTAATCTGATCTTCCAACTCTTCCATTCTTACTGCTATATAAACCCTGAATCTTATAAAGGTTCTGCTTGTATTGCTCAGGCTCTGGATTGCATTGCATAAGTGGAAATTCCTTAATATTCCAAGAGCAGGATAAGTTATTTCTTACACTTATTTCACGGAAGTGCACTTCTGAAATGCTTATAATTGTGCTATATAGTTGATCTACTACATTTTGCACTGTTATAAAGCTTTTTTTATTGTTTCACTGCATTTATGTACTGTTTTATACTGTTTTAACATTACTTAACTGTAAATTGCTTTTTCATACTGAGAGTTGTATTTTCTGTTTGTGAGTGCTCTATCCGAGCTTTTCTGTGCATTTTTGATTGCCTGTTTACAGTTAAAAGCATTCTTGAGTCTGCTCCTTGATCTGTTTAAAACTTTCATTTAGTGGCTACAGCTAGGAACTGTAATTTTTCCCCCACCCTCCCTAGTGTTGTGTGTTCTTATAATTGGTGGCTTTGCAGTTGCCAGCCCATACTGTATATTTGATCTGTGACACTCCTCCCAGTCTAGTGTCATTAGTTCACTCAATCTAATAGAGAACATTTGTGAAGGACAACCCACTCAGATTCTTAACGTTGAACTAACTTCTGTTCCAGCTTTCTCCATTTCCACTTTACTGGAAAAAAAGGAAGAATTCTAAGCTTGATCCCCCCCTTTCCTGTGGCAGGTCTTGTCCAGATATGGATTTGTTGTGTCCATGACAGTTTGGGAGCTCCTAATTCCCCCCAGCCCCCACTTAACTGGGGTTAAACTATTCCTGGTGCCATAAAGTCTGTTCTTCAAAATTTCCCTTGCAACTAGCCAGCTTTTTAGTTTTAGCACTCATCTGTTTCTTTGAGCTCAGCACTTGATCAGAACTCGTAAGCACTAAATAAGTTACAAATTACTACAGCACTAAACTTTCCTCACTTGTTTAGAGGAAAACAGTTTTTAGTACTTAATAAATAAGCACCTATTCAGGCATGTCTAAAGGTCAGCTCCCAGTGTTTTCTCCTGTCTACCTGATGAATCTGGGCATCTTGGGACAATGCAGCAATTGCCTCATGTACACAGACAACCCTCTCCTCTTACCACCCAACACTACGACCTGGGAGAGATGCACTTATATAGCCAAACTGGAAGCAAAGCTCCCTTCACCAAAGACTGGCCTAGACAGTCAAGTGGAGAAGGTAAACACTTGCAATGCACCACACTCATCACATAGTCCCTCAAAATCTACACCACCAAAACACACACACAGAAGCGCAAAACACACACTGACATTTGCGGAGGCACTCAGTACAAATCTGCCCAAATAACAGAGACCTCCAAAGCAGAAATGCAAGCAAGCTCCACCCCTCAACACAACACAAATGACACATAGCCCACATACTCAGTGTGCCACTCAACTACAGCCCATAAGGCATAACGTACCCAACACTCTAGTCATAGGTGACTCTATAGTCAGGCACACTGATGTTCCACTCACCAGGCTAAACAAGGAAAAAGTTACTGTCAGGTGCTGGGATCTGCCACATAACACATGCACTCAGGTCACTCCACAACAAGTACAAATATGACTCTGTCATTGTCCATGTTGGTGTGAATGACCTAAGATGTACCTCCCTGGACTACATGAAAAGAGACATGGAGGAGCTCTCCAATCTTGTAGCCCAGGCCAGTATGACCCTAGCCCTGAGCAGTATCCTGCCATCACCCAGAATGACACCACAGTACATGGACAAAATGATTGACTTTAACAATTGGCTAAGCTTCTGGTGTTATTCTAAGGGAATCCAGTATCTGTCTGCCTGGGATGAAATGATCGACAGACCACGCTGCTTTGCCAGAGATGGCCTGCACCTGTCGCCCTTGAGATTATGGATACTGGCAAAGGCTCTTGCCACCCCTATAGTGCCTTTTTTAGGCAAGGTTCAAATAACAAATTCACCACCATAACAGGTACAAGCAAGCAAAATCTGAAGGTAATGCTACTCAGTGCTAGAAGTCTAAACCTCAAAATGCACTCACTCGAGGTACTCCTTAAAATTGAGAACATTGACATCTGTGCAATGACAGAGACCTGGTTCAAGGTTCCAGAGAGCACCCCTGCATTACCAGGCTATAATTCATACCAGATCTTTCAGCCACCAAACCCAGACCGAAACACTAAAGGTGGAGGAGTGTCCATATTCATTAAAGATATCCACACCTCCAAGCTAGTTGCTCAGCATAATGCATCCGAGATTATCCAAGTTCAACTAACTCTGGGCAAAACTGCAATCCAGATTGTAGCTTGCTACAGACCCCCCACCAAGCACCAGGATTCCCACTCCTCTTTTCCTGATACACTGGAAAATATTAAGGTACAATCCAACACTCTAATAATGGGTGATTTCAACTACCCTACCATTAACTGGGAAAACTACTCATGTACCAACTCTTTCACGCAACGTTTTCTGGAAATCATCAATTCCAATGCCTTGGATCAACTTATCCACACCCCCACCAGGGGCAGCAATATCCTAGACCTGTTCAGCACCAACATGGGTGACAGGTGTTCCACACCAGAGGTCAGCTCCTCGTTGGTCAGATCTGACCACAAGCTAATCACCGTAGACATCCACATCCCGCTCCCACCCCTATTAGGAAAACAACCATAAAAAATTTCTCCAAAGCCAACTTCATGCTTCTTAAGACAGAAGTGGCAAATGTCACAACACCCATGCAGATGGACAATAGAGGTACAGCTGCTGAATCCTACACATATGCACTTTTTAAGCACTTACACGAGTGCATGGATCGTGCTATCCCTAACAGAACCAAGATGCTATCCTCCAAAAAAAGGAAGCCCATCTGGTGGTCTTCTGCCATAAACAAACTCTACAACAGAAGAAAGAAACTGTTGCAAAAAAGAGTAAAATCCCACGACTGGAGGAACTGCCTGGTCAGCCTCAGTAAAAAGCTGAGATCCCTCACAAAATCCTCCAAAGCTAGTTACGAAAACAAAATTGCCACTGAGTCTAAAGACAACCACAAAGCATTCTATAGCTATGTCAAGAATCTTAATGGCAACACTCATATCTGCTCTGAGTTACAGCACAATGACACTAAATATACAGAACCAACTGATATTGCCAACATCCTGGCAGATAGGTTCAGTGCTAAATTTACCCCCCTCTCTCCCCCTAAAGGGCCTATCTTTATACCAGAAGAATTCAAAGTTCCTGTAATCACGGCTGCACAGGTAAAAACCTCACTCTCCAAAGCCAAGAACACAGCATCCATGGGACCTGACAACATCCAAGGCTGCCTTCTACATTAACTACAGAATGAACTGGCACCCCACCTAAGTACCATGTTCAATCACAGCCTCACCTCAGGCTTTGTACCCATTAAATGGCACACCTTGACAGTTATCCCACTCCACAAAGGGGGGGGGGCACAACAGACCCCGGGAACTACCACCCCATTAGCCTGACGAGCCTCGTCTGCAAGGCCATGGAACGTATCATCATGGAACTCATAAACAAAGATATTGGAGATCTCCAAACTCTGGACCCCACACAGTTTGGGTTTGTAAAAGGCAGATCATGTCTCCTAAACCTGATAGACTTCTTTGAAGTAGTCACCAAAGCCATAGATGAGGGCAAGGTGGTTCACACAGCCTATCTAGATCTTGCCAAGGAGTTCAACACCATCCCCCACTCTGGAATTATAAATAAACTCATTAACTAGGTATAAATCCCTATGTCACAAGATGGGTTGCCAACTTGCTTACTGAAAGAACCCACACTGTGAAAGTAGCAGACTCCATATCAGACTTCAGACCAGTGACAAGTGGAGTACCACAGGGTTCAGTCCTGGGTCCTCTCCTGTTTGGTATCTACTTCTCTGAAGTACAGTCTAACACAGAAGGTCTTTGGCTAACTAAATTTGCAGATGAATGCAAACTAGGAGCCATAATCGAAACTCCTAATGATGTGGACATCCTACAAAAGGTCCTCACTGAGACAGATGCCTGGTGTTAAAGACATGGTCTCAAGCTCAATGCCAAAACGTGCATTGTCATCCCCTTTGGTAAAAACTCTGTACCCATGAACTACCACATAGGCGGTAGTCTACTTAACACCGAAGGTGTGATAAGATACCTTGGGACACAGGTGGACAGTAGTCTCTCCTTTGATAATCACATCGCCACAGTGGTCAGGAAATCCTTCTACATGGCACACCTCATCACAAAAGGTTTCTCATTAAGGAAAAAAAAAAGGTCATTGTTCCCCTCTACTCATCACTCATTAGATCCATTATAGAGTACAACGCCCCTTTTGGTATGTACCTCACAAAACATCTACATCAACTGGAAAGGCCATAGAAATACCTCACAAAGAGGATTACCGGCCTCAAACAGTTGCCTTATGCAGACCGTCTCAAAAAACTCCAGCTTTACTCCATCACATATCGCCTACTCAGAGGCGATCTCTGCCTAACATACAAAGCTATGTCATACCCAGAGCTGTTGGACATGCTCCACTTAAAGAAATCCTAATTCCTCTGAGCTACATGCTCTAGGGACTTAAACCTTGTCATCACAATAAACAGAACATGCTGGAAGGATAGATTCCTGTTCTAGAGACTTCTCATACTCTGGAACAAACTACCTATCTATATCAAACAAAGCTCCTCATTAGCACTCTTCAAGAAAAATCTTGATGATTGGATGGGAGATAGGAAATTCACCCCAGGGATCACTTCTGTGGCTCTGCTCGACAGGGGCACAGGAAAATAATTTTCTTGGGTGGTGAAAGCCAGGGTACCTTTTGGCTAGGCTTATATAGGCCCTAGGGCCAAAAGCCTGGTACCTACCTGTGAAGCTATTTAACATACAACACAAATATACAAATATGGTTACAACACTGTACACCAATGCATCCATGGCACTTTATATTAACAAAAAACAAACTAAACCAATCAAAATCATAAATGGGACAAGACAAGGATGTCCATTATCTCCCTACTTGTTCAATATATACATTGAAGCACTATTAATACAATTAAGTCAAAGAACATACCAACACTTCATGCAAATTTCCAAAATCCAAAAAAAAAAATATACAGCATTTGCTGATGATTTAAACATATATTTTGAGTTGCCAAATACTGATCTAAAAAAAATCCTAGACTCTGTTGATAAATTTTCCAAAATATCAAACTATGAAATAAACCCTAATAAATCAGTCGTCTTCCCAATAAATCCACTTAGTCACAAGGAATTCTATTTTCCAGAGACAAAAATCAAAGTAAACTATGCTTTAACACACCTTGGAATACAATTTAACCACTCTCAGTTGGACATGATAAACAATAACCTCTATAAAACATGGTCAGATATCGTATATAATATAGATAGATGGAAAAACTTAAAATTACCCCCTATCTAAATCAGCAATTGTAAAAATTAATATCCTTCAAAAAATCCTATACCAAGTAAATGTCATTTTTATTAAAATACCTCACAACTTTTTCAACAAAATGAAATCTCAAATAGCAAAATTCATATGGCATACTAAAAGCACTAGAATAAGCTATTGCAGACTAACACTCTGAAAATAAAGGGGGGCTTAGTTTACCTGACTTATAACTATACTATGAAGTGCCAGTCGTATCATCCAAATAGCTAACTATGATCCAACTAACAATGAATGGCACCCACTGTGGATAAAACTGTACACTACCAACACTTAATCTCAACAAAGGTTAATCCTAAAGTTATCCTCTATTTAAATCAAAAAAATACTTAAGTCACTTAAAATCCACCCAGTTATTAAAAATAAAAGTGAAATCTTCCAGAAACTACGAATATCCCTGCAACTCAAGGAGACCACTACATTCTTAGAACCAATCCACTTAAATCCAAACATAAAACTAGCTAACTCTGTGTTAAATCTAGATAACTACCCTATAATAAAAAATGCATGATTTGGGATTTCTACAAATTAAAAAGCCTTTTGAAAGACAACACTAGCACTATCTTAAAAGTAAGTAAGAAATATAACACAATCTTCTTCTTCTTTTGGCATTTTCCTGGTTAGGGGTCGCCACAGCAGATCACCTGTCTGCTCATGATTGGCAGTGGAGTTTTACGGTGTCGAGTTGCCAGCCTAGCGCCCAACCTTCCACTGAAGGCACACACATGCACACACTCACACATAGGGCCGATTTGGAGTGTCCAATCTACCTACAGCATGTCTTTGGGATGTGGGAGGAAACCGGAGCACCTGGAGGAAACCCACGCGACCACAGGGAGGACATGCAAACTCTGCACAGAAGGCACCCCAGCTGAGGATCGAACCTGAGAACCTCTTGCTATGAGGTTACAGTGCTAACCACTGCACTACCTTGGCTGCCCTAAGAAATATAACAGAATAATTATGCAAATTCTTCACATAGTAAACTAAATAACTTCAAACTGTACAATAAGTGAACAAGATATTACCTTGTCCCAGCAGATCCAAAAAATGTTAATGCTTAAGAGCAAAATGCTATCTAATACTTACAAACTAATAATAAAAATTAAATACCAGAACTCATTGCTGTATTCAAATTATGTGGAAGAAAAAAACATTACATCAAAGCAAAAAGTATCAGCAATAAAAAACACCATGAGATTGACTCCGTTTAAAAAAGTAATATACACCCAAATTATGATAAACAATAATGCGTACCATATACCTGTTCTATTAAATAAAATCAACCAAGCCCACTCCCCATATTGCCCTACACCCAAATTATGATAAACAATAATGCATACTATATACCTGTTCTATTAAATAAAATCAACCAAGCCCACTCCCCATATTGCCCCTTTTTTTCTACAATAGTTGCAGACACTTTACATGTTTTTTGGAGCTACAAAATTGTATATAAATTGTGTTTGCTAAGATCCAAACTAGAGAAAAAAGGTTATACAAAGATGACTTTGTTATGGGAAACTGCAATACTACATATAATCACAGATAATCTCACGTACTTAAACAAACACATCATTATAACACTATGTGCTCTATTGAAATTCTACATAGCAAAAAACTGTCTGGGCAGATCCAAAATTTCATGGGAAGACTTCAAAAATCTGGCTACGAGATATATACTAGTAAACAATCTAATTACAAAAAGTCAAAAGAAACTGGCATATTATCAGAAATATTGGAAAACTTGATTAGATACTCTAACATAAAAGTAAAGTCAAACAATGAATAAAGAAGCCTCTGGTTATACTACAGAGAGCTAATAACTAATCACCATTTCAAAGACAAGTAATGCATAACATCTAATTACATACAGTATGGAGTAATTTACTAATCAAGGTGACATCAGTTGTAAGTAGTGTATCTAGTCGCAGTAGAGTAGGTTGTATATATTGTTCTAGTAGCAGATTGGGTCAACCCAACCAAGGATATATAAAACATGTTATACACTTTTCTCCTTCTTACTTTACAAATTGGATTTTTAGAGTAAACAAGCATTATTAAGCATAAATTTTAGAAATGATGTATGCTTTAGGGCAATGGACTGCCATTTTATGGTAACACCTGCATCTGGTCAATTGTTAAATATGATGTTTCAATGTTATATGACCTATGATGCTATTTACAACAAGAAAAAATAATAAAAATGATATCTGAAAAAATGAGGCATTGTTTGCTGTAAGGTTCAATCGGTGAGCTTGATACCGATCCTTTGTCTCTGTCAGCCCCTTCTGTAATATGTTACCATCATTGGCAGAATGTATATGAGTGTGTGCAATTAACAGTCATCTGCAAACCTGGTAAGCCACAGACTACCATGCATTGGCTGCACTCCAGGGAAGTATTTTCCACACAGTTGATGGCCAAGCACAGATCTTTGTGGTATTCCGCTGATGAGTGGGCTAGTGGTGGAGGTGCAGTCCCAACTATGAGAGTGTATGTTCTATTGTTGAGCCAGTTTACTATCCAGCTAGTAATGTATGGCTAAATTCCCAGATGGGGCATTTTCACTATGAGACATGAATGATGGATATTGTCAAAGGTCTTGGATAACTGAACATAGGCGGTATGTCCTGTTATCTGTCATCCAGATCTTTGAGGTCAGTATCAACAAAGTCCATGATATTCAATAGCCAAGATGTGTCCTTGACAAAGACAATGTGGGTTGACTCAAGTGTGTTGAAGGTCAACTATGTCCTTGTGGATAAGGTCCATGCTGATCCCTTCCCTAGCCTTGAAGATAAGGCTTGTCGGGCTTATATGTCAATAGTTGAAGTTCTGCATGTTACCAGATTGATGTGCATTGCATATGACACAACATTTGATATTACTTTCGGTAGTGTAGGTGATATACACGTGGAAAACATACTGAGACACCAGGATTGCAGTGCTTCAGGATGGGGGCAACATATAGCTGTATTGTAAATATGTGACCTACTGTGAGATAGGGCCTTTATTTTTTTAAATTTTTCCATATGTAATGTCATGTCATACACAATAAATGGACAGTAAATTGCAGTAATACTTAATAATATGCAGTTTTCCATTGTGCAACAATTAACAAAGTGTACATGCATGCAAGACGCATGTTTGTGCACTGCTTGGCAGTCTGCAAACGTGAGCCGCATTGCTATAGTTTGACAGTTACTACTGAATCTATGAATCACACCTGCTACTTAGCTGACTCTGGGGCAGCATGTGTTAGTGCATCAATACTTTTCTTTTGGGGGGCCGATGGTACTGGGTTTGAATCCTTTTCTCTCTCTCTCTGTCTTATTTTTTTATGTTTTTTTTTTCTTTTTACGTCTGCATGCTGCACCGCACAGTCCAAACACATGTAATGGAAGAAAATGAATGCCAGATTTGGCTGCGTTTATCTGGTGTGCACAAGCGCGGTAGTGTGCAAACTGGAGCCCAGAAGCAAACAGGACACAGACAGCCAAAAAGAGAAACCAGATGCATTCAATCCTGCTAAGCAGTGCTGTGTGATGGTTGACAACGAGATCTTAAGAATGAATAGTAAAATAGGCAAAAACATGTAATTAATCCTGTGTAGGGCTGGAGTACAGATGGTCCCGAGTTCTAGTACAGGGTATGCAACCTTTATTTTTCTTCTGTGACATTGCAGTTTATAGCAATGAACTACAACATAGACAAGTGCTTTCTTAACCTTGTTTTGGCAAGAGGTGTCAGTGTAGTACTGCCATTCGCATGGTCCTGGGCGCAAATACAGTATATTCCATACACTTTTACTGCTGTTTGACTTCCCATTACTTATAACACTTGACATAGTGTAGCTGATATTATTTATATGTATAAGAGCTGAGAGTAATATTGTGTCAGTCTATTTATTTATTTATCTATGTATTTTCACATTTATTATCAAATGTATGACTGTTGGTATATTGCACACTATGTTCCTGTAAGTATATTTCTGCTCTCTGGACTGGCATGGCCTTCACATTTGACTAAGACACTTACACAAGTGCCTGTTTGCCACTGTTGAGCACCACTTAAAACACCACCGTGCACTGTGTTTGCGCAGTGGTGCACAGTGCACAACAATTTCAAACAGTGTGCACTCCCAGTAAATGTGATAACTGGAATTGGTGGAAAACAATCAGTCTCCATTGCTTTTGATCCATGGAAGACATGGCAGGTGTTTTTGTAGAGAGTGTGAGATTTAGGACTCAGAAATGGGGTGTCCAGTAGTCCAAGATTTTTGTTGGACTCCTTGTGAAACATCACAGTGCCAGATTGCTGCAGGGGGACTATTCTGGTTCCCAGTATAAGTCAGAGGTTTGGGATAGCTTGCCTGGGCTGTGAATAGTGCCACTGGTATCCCTTGCACTAGTGACCAATGTAGGCATCACTTTATTGACCTATGTTGGAGGAAGAGGGGTACCCTTGATGCCTGGATTGAGGAATTTAGGATGGACGACATCCCACAGATGTGTAAGTATCAGTTACAGAGGGTACTTGTGAGGCTTAAAAAGCTGAATATAGCCAATACTGATATTTATAATGGTATTCTGTTCTGTTTTTCTGCAGCTGCCATGGAGAGGGAGTGCAATGTTAGGGCCCATGGCACTAGATTGACGAGGATGAGGGATGCATGTGGTATGTATGCAGCAGAAGAGTAGTGTTATTCTAGCATTAAAAGCTTTTTTTCATATTTTAAACAGTTGTATTAAACTGAGCATGCATATCTCAACTATAAAAGCAAGTATGCATGCATTAGTCTGTAGCACAAACCAAGAGTACAATATTATAGATTAGTCAGAGGTGGTGGGTTCAACTACCACACTTCCCAATTATACAATAACTGTTAATTTTTCAATTATATGTAACTTAAAGGTTTAAAGTAAAAGGTCTGACTATATCAGTGGCACACATGCCCTGCTGTAAACTGTAATCTGTATAACTGGAGCACTCATATGTGTAATATATGGACATGTAAAGGAGTACTTGCTGCAATCCGTAGTGCAGGCAGTGTTTATTTGTTAGGAATTTCTAGTCTTTAAAGTAATAAGTTATCTGTTTGGGGTGGTCTTAAGACTAAATGTCAAATAATTGTATTAATGCATTGCTTGTTACATATGTAGGTATTAATTTTATTTCTTTATTTTTCTCTTACCCCAACCCTTATCTCTCTCTCTCTCTCTCACACGCTCTTTTTTTTTTAATATGTGTCATCAAAATGTGTCCATGTAATCCATGTCTGTTACATCATGAAATGCTCCAGAGCACAGAGGGGTAGACCTGCCAACAGAATCCACTTGGCCCTACTTCAATGGCCCCAGCAACATTGTCCAGCATGTCTGGGAGCCAACATAGCAGCACCACTTCTGCTGCCCCTGCACTCCCTGCCCCCTCAGGTAGTTCTGCCCTGGTGGATAGGCCAGTGTTTCCCTCTGGGATCAGTGGCAGGGGTTGTGAGTTTATCACCCACTGTGAACTGCCAAGGATGGTGCATAGGGTTGTGCTCCACACTGTTGGTGCATGCTTACACTAAATGGAAGAGCTGCTCTCCATCATTTTACATAGGACCAGTAGGAGGAGAAGGAGATGTTGATTCATCCAGCCAGTGGTGTAGTGAGGTGACAGTGATGACTGTTCTGTGGGTGAGAACTCAATTCTCACTGTCAACCAGCTTGACGTCCATGGGTCCTGGATGTCCCCACTCTCACACCACCCATGGTGTCCACTGACCCCTTGTGTCCATCACCATCCCTGTGTCTTGTCTTGTTTGTCTTGTCTGTCTGCAATTGCTTCCACAACTACCCAACTTACCAGACCTAGACACTACCAGCATCCCTTCTCCAACATTTCTCTCTATCTCTTCAAAAATATATATACATCATCCCATACATAACTCTCCATGTCATACATGTCATTTTGACACACTTGATTTGGTTCAGTCTAATTGGCTATACAACATGATTGTGTTGTGGTTACCCCTCTCTTTATCTTTAGATAATATTCTGCATATATTATCAGTTTTTACTGTTGAAGAAATGGATAGCTATATTTCTTTCCTACATCCCTCCTGCACATTCCTGTATTGCTTTCCATTTTTCCTTTTCCTGCTTGCTCTACATTTCACCACTGCAATATCTTCCCCATGTCTTTTCTTTAATGGATTATTGTGCAACAGTGTGCATCCTGCTCCAACATGCAGCAACAGTAATATGAAAGTACTTTAAAGACTTTTATTCAGTTGTATTCAAACCCAGTACCATCTGGCCCCAAAAAGGATTGTATTATTGCATTAACTCCATTAATACATGCCGTCACAGGGTTAGTTAAGTATTAGTTGTATTCCACAGACTCAGTACTAACTGTCAGACTTTAGCATCCCCATTTCACTACTATCCCATCTTTCCCATTTATTTTCTTTAATGCATTATTGTGCAATGGTGTGCATCGCACAGCAACACTCACCAAAGGAAAGCAAAAGTAGTTAAAAGTATTAGATACAGCTATATTCCAACCTGGTACCATCTGGCCCCATGAAGGAACATATCACTGTAGTAACACATGCTGCCACAGAGTCATTTAAGTAGCCGGTGTATTCCACAGACTTGCTACTAACTGGCATATTTTAGCAATGTGGCTTGCATTTGCTTAGTGCTTAGCACTGCACAAACAGGTGTATCCTGCATGTGTATGCACTTCACTAACCATCACGCAAACTTGCTTCTCCTCGCGCTATGGAAATGTATATATTATGCTATATTTCTGCTGTTTACAGTCTACTTCCTTTGTATGACATGAAAGTACATGTTCAAACATTACAAAGTGAGGGCTCTATCTAAGTGTATGCCATATATTTAAAATATATCCATGTGTTGGCACCCCCCATGCACTACAACCCTGGGGTCTCAGTACTTTTTCCACACATATATCAACCACAATACAAAATGCAATATCAAATGTTGTGTGCTATGCAATGCACATCAATCTGGTAACATGCAAAACTACAGCTACTGACCCATATTACTAAAAAGCCTTATCTGCATGGCTACTGCAGGAATCAGCAGGGGGCATATCCACAGGGACAGTGGTGCTGCTCACAAAGTTCTTGCTTATTGACTTTTTTGGACTTCTTGGATACTGTCCCCAAAGACCTGGATGAGGGATAGCAGGACATACCACCTATGTTGAGTTATCTGAGGTCTTTGACACTATCCTCCATTTGTGTCTTAAAGTGAAGATCTCCCATTAGGGATTTAGGCCATGTAGTAATAAATGTAGAGCCAACTGGCTCAACAACAGAACACACACACTCTCAGAGTTGGGGATTGCACTTCCACCACTAGCCCACTCACAGTGGAATACCACAAGAATCTGTGTGTTCAGCTGTTTGTGTAATACTTCCCTGAAGCATAGGCAACAGTAGATGGTTTGGGTTGTTGATTTGTTGAGTTTTGATTCTAATTGGAAGATGCACCTTGCCATACTTATGGAAGTATTGTTTGAAGAATGACAACTATAATTTGCCCCCCCCAATTGTCAACCAAGCCTGTGACATAAACAGAACATGTTGGGGACACTGATATATCCCAGAATGATTCACACTCCTGAGTAATAGCCTCCCACTACATGTGAAGCAGTGCTCCTCAATGACCCTGTTCAAGCGCAACTGTGACTACTGGTTGGGTGATTGTAAAGTCACCTCTGGGCTGGCACCGATGTCCCTCATGGACAGGGCCAGTTGGTGCTGCTCTCAAACAAGCTCTGCTGAAAATGACCATCCAGCTATACTGTGAAGTTATGAAACTATGTGCCCCTGCAGGCCTCACAGCCTGTTGTCAACCACATGGCCTGCTGATGTCATCTACTATAAGTTCACCTGCACTCTTATACAAAACAGACTTTTGCTGTGGCACTTGCATTAAGTACTGTGTTCTGGCATCTTTGTACTTGGGTAGGGATTCTGTTCTCACTGTAGCCAAGTGTGTGTGTGTGTGTGTGTGTGTGTGTATGCGTGTGCGTGTCTAGACAGCAGAACACACATGTGTATCTTACAGTTACTTCTCCAATTACATAGCTTGCCAGTATTTTCATAATTACTCATGTCCACACATCCATTTCATACAGGCCTCCAGCCCCTTGTCTCCTACATGGCCTGCTGATGTCATCTACTACAAATTCTCCTGCACTCCTGTATAAGTCATAGTTGAGCTGTGGTGCTTGCATTAAGTACTGTGTTCTGTAGTTTGTGTACTTCGATAAGTAGCGGTTCTGTTCTTATTGTAGTTGACTGTCTGTGTGTGTGTCTAGACAGCAAAGCAGATGTGTGTATCCTACAGTTACTTCTCCAATGCATGGATTGCCAGCATGTTGATAATTGCTCATGCCTACACATCCATTTCATACAGGATTCCCAACCTCTTCTCTCTCACATAGCCTACTGATGTCATCTACTACAAGTTCTCCTGCACACCTGTATAAGTCAGAGTTCAGCTGAGCTGCTTGTATTAAGTACTGCATTCTGTAGTCCGTGTACTTAGGTAGGGGTTTCATACTGGCCTCCCAAGATGTTGTCTCCCACAAGGCCTACTGATATCATCTACTATAGGTTCACCTGCCCTCTTGTATAACTCAGACTTGTGCTGTTGTACTTGCACAATGCACTGTGTTATGTAGTCTGTGTACATAAGTAGGGATTCTATTTTCACTGCAGTCAAGTGTGTGTGTGTGTGTGTGTGTGTGTGTGTGTGTGTGTGTGTGTGTGTGTGTGTGTGTGTGTGTTTGTGAACTGTTACTTTACATTACTGAGAACATTTTACATCAGCATGTGGGACACTGTTATCTTATCCTCAACAGACACTGCTGACGTCATCAGCTGTAAAGTGTTGTCTGACACAATTCAAGTCAGACTGGAACTGGTGTTTGTGTAAAGTACTATGCTCTATAGTCTGTGTACTTTCATAGTTAAGGGTTCTATTCTGATTACAGTCAACAGTATGTGTGTGTATGTTAGCTGTATTTTGACATCACAAAGACTATTTGACACCAGCATGTGGGACTTTACTATATTAGTGCTGTAATAAGGTTTGACTACAGTGCTGTCATACATTCCTGAGATATCAATATGATGGCATGACTTAGGATGTGCACAACATAGGGTTTTAATAGCACTGTGGACAGTTACTGGTCAAAGTTCAGATTGCTATCTAAATGACTTCCCAGTGCTTGCATCACTGCGTTTCTGCATACCAGGACTGTTGTCAATGCTATGATTGAAATGGAATTCCATTTTTCAGATGAACAACATTACAGACACACATTTCTGCATTTATTTGTAGACATGTGCCTTTGTTGCCATTCAGTTGTGTCTGTTAACACCTCCTGTACTGTTATCACCATTGTTGGACTCAACAATTACACACAATATGCAAGAATCAGCAAATTTGAAAAGGCAAAGGCCATATAGTTTAGCTTGAACTGTCGAGAAATACATTTCAAACAGTGAAGGGCCAAGCTCAGATCCTTGGGGTCTGGCAATGTGACAGCTGTACTGGTACAGTTCATATCTCTAAACTGTACAGATTTTCACAGAATGTCTAGATTTTTGCCTTATATTGGAAGGCACAGTGGTGCAGCGGTAACGTTGTTGCCTCACAGCAAGAGGATCTCTGGTTTGATTCTCGCCTGGAGTGCCTTCTGTGCAGAGTCTACATGTCCTCACTGCATTTGTGTGGGTTTCCTCTGGGTGCTCCAGTTTCCTCCCACATTACAAAGGCATGCATCTGGAAAGTTTCTCCTTGGGCCTCCACTGAACATTGGCTTTGTTCCAAGTTGGACTTTCCTGGCAAAGACATGTTGAATATAAATAAAATATTTTGGTCTATTTTTCATGAAATAGTGGTTTTCTAGTAAATCAATAGCAAATTATTGAATATTTAAGTATGAAATAATGACAGACATTTGAGTTTCATACTTGATACCATTCAGAAAATCCATGCTAATGCAATTCCTGTTATTCTATCTACTTTCTAATTTTGCAATATTTAAAAATGTTCCCTATTTTTGAGTCTTTGTCCCCAATTATTTAGGGCTTTGTTCAGATTTCTTACTCTAAGAGGTTGAGAGGTAGGGCACAGGCTGACTCACCAACTTTCACATGATGTGTTCTGTCAGTGAGACAGTTGTTTACCAATCAACTGATGTAAGGTTTAATCCCCAGCTTGGGTTTTTTTTTCTCAGTGATAGCTGCATGTGTTATTGTGTCAAAACCCTAGGCCAGATCATAATAGGCAGTATTCACTGTCTAATTTTCATCCAGGCCTATCACATGGAATCAATGTACTGTTATAACATCACAACTCACCTATGGCATGACCCAGCATATACATCTTCTTGATATGGTTGAATACACAGTTCAACATATCCTTCCCATACAAGGGTGTGCATCAACGTACATTCACCTGAGTTGGGGGGACAGCACCTGATGCATGCATGTATAGAGAAATCCTGACTCTCTTAGACTATGATGTAGACCAACATGTCATCATGGATCTCCTGTGCATGTACACTGATAATATTCCAGGTGTGTATCACCAAAAATGGACAGAGTGCTAAAAAATAGTCACCAACAAAGCAGAAAAGTACTCAGACAGCTGTTTATGCCCCAGGAACTTTTATTAACACAGCACAGAACAGAGTAATGCTGATCACTTAACAGTACGTTCTTGCCCAAGACTTCATCAGAATAACCATCTAAAGCACATGCCCCCATTTTATAACACACATAATTCACATAAGTCAATCATTAAATGACTCAATTAAGCATAATTAACAACAGAAAATTCACAAAAACTAAACAAAATTTAGAATACATTCAGAGATGCGGGAATACCTCAGCTTCATACAAAACTTCACTTACTATATGTTATAAAAATCCCTACTGTTAAAAACCTTATTTAATAAATATATTTTGAAAATTATACAAATGAATAAATAATCAATAAAGATGCCTACTAAATTCAGCATATGAGCACATACTCAAAACAATACTTTGCCGACCTCTAGTGCCCAAAATATGTATAACACTAAATTCGAACAGTTTATGGTGTTGTCTTTCAGCTTTTCCTGGTTAGGGACCGCCACAGCAGAACTCCGGTCTGCTAATGATTGGCAGTAAATTTTCATGAACGCCGAGGTGACAGCTTGACGTCCAACCTTCAACAAAGGCACACCCATTTATGCATGTCTTTTGAATGCCCACCCAACTGCAGGGAGGACATGCAGACTCCAAACAGAAGGCACTCCTCGCATTCCAGCTGAGAATCGAACGGGAGAACCTCTTGCTGTGAGGCAACAACGCTACCGCTGCACCACTGCGGAAGTAAATTCGAATAGTTTATACTGTATTAAATCAATAATATTCCAGGTGCATGCAACAGACCTGTATGAATTGTTACTGCTATATCAGGTCTGTTACATCTGATAGATGTCCTCCAAAGAGGTCATTGAGAGCATGCATGATGATAACAGTATCATCATGTGGAACTTGAACAGGTAAACGCATTTGACAAAAATCCACACTGAGGTATTCAATCAACACTGTCATATGTAGCCATAAACAGCTATATCACCAAATGAGTAGACCAGTGTATGACATACGTGGCATCTCACTATGTTGCAATGTGTGATGTGACATATATCTCAGATCCAGTGGTCAGGCTGGTACATCAGGGGTGTCTGAGAGGCCTTTTCCTGCCGATTAGGTCAGTGATGGACATCACAGATAGCATACACATACTGTGTCCAAACCATAGCCTGAAGGACTACAGCTTGTGTGCAATCATTGACTCCAGCTATGATATAAGTATAACACATACAGTATCAAGACATACCAGAGACTGCTGCCACAGCAATGACAACACCTGCATTGATGAGACATATGGAAGGATTTGTTGAATCAGGAAGTAGACACATCACCCAACACCTGCATTGATGAGACATATGGAGGGATTTGTTGAATCAGGAAGTAGACATATCACCCAAGTATAATGTGGACATCACACCCTATAGTCCAACCTATAGGTATGTGACATGTGTCCTGGAGTACAGGGTAAGTGGTACATCCACCAGCATGTAATCACAGTGCTGACTACTCCCTTGAATTTAACACAAGTACTTGGTATGTGAAGTACATGCACATCAGAGGCCATAAAAGCTTCATGGTTCCCAGACTTTATCACACCAATAACTCTATACAATGCATCCTTCTTCATGTACTTTCCTACACGTGGTGCAGTGATGTGTAACTGAAGTGTACCACCTTTGTCACAGTGTGCTGTCACACAGCTTATTGGCCATACCTAGGTATTCTTTCTGGGGAATATACATGACGGCCTGACGGTGCGGAACACCAATAGGTTTCATAGTTTCATAGTTTAGTACTAGGCTATCTGCCCTGGGGCATTTATAAGCCCTAGCCAGTGATGATCATTCGCCACCCCCCATAATGGTAATACAAGTGTAAGAATAGATTTAGAAATAATACTGTCTGTCTAGTAGTAGTGTAGTGACACAGACCCCTCCCATAGATAATATTTTGGTCTAGTGGTGTGCCTAGTGACACAGATGACCCTGAGGTACTGGGGTCTCCCGATCTCCACTCAAGTCGTCAAGTTTTCTCTTGAAGAGAGTTAGTGAGGGAGGGGAGCCCTAACATGAACTCTGTTCTGCATGAGTGAGCTGATCTGTTCATAGGTGTTTACTAGGCTAATGACCAGAAGGCACTTTTTAAGTCTATCCATGCAACCCAAATCTCTGACAAATTCCCATACCTTTGATAAATGTAAGCTGGAGCTTGGGAGATGAAAGGAATATTTACAAGCAGGGACCATGGAGATGAAACATTTACAGGTTGCCTGTGTCCATTAGAAACATAGATGCCAAACCAAGGATGAATTTCCTGTTCCCCATCCAATTGTCCAAGTTGCACTTGAACTGGGTTAGGAAAGAATTCAGCTTCACATGGATGGGGAGCCTGTTCCAGAGATGGGATAGTCTCTGGGATACATACCTATCTCTCTTGCAGGTCCTATTTATATCACAGGCAAGGTTTAAGTCTTTAGAATGGGTAATTCTGGTGCTGTTTGTTTTGTAGAAATGCAGGAGGTTCATTTGAGTGAGGTCTGACAACACCCTATATGCCAGGTATAGTTCTCCCCTCAAAAGCCTGTAGGAGACATCATACAGGGATAGGGCCTTGAGGTCATCTGCATAGGACATTTTACTTATGCCATGTATTCTATGAGTGAGGAACTTTTTATGCATGTCCCAGTTGTAGAATATGCCTGGTTAGGTACATACCAAAGGGGCATTGTACTCAATGATAGGTCTGATGAATGTGGAATACAGTCAAGCAATGGGTTCCTTGGACCTAGATACATACCTTTGTTTATAAATTGCACAACATAGAATGATTTCCTCACTACTGTAGACACATTATGGTCAAAGGCTAGATAACTACTGGGTCAACTCTAAGGGATGTGTTGCCAGTATGATAGTCACCAGGGGTGGATGATTTCCTGATCAATACTATTATGCATTTTCTGTCATTTAGTTTTAGTCCATGGCTCTGATACCAGTTGTATGTCTGTATCAGCCCTTCCTGGAGAACATTTGTGTCAGTGTGGGATTCAATGACAGCTTCTAATTTACAATCATTTGCTAATGTAGTCAGCCACAGACCATTAACATCGGGTTTGACTTCAGAGAAGTAAATGCCAAAAAGTTGTGGTCCAAAGACAAATTCCTGAGGGACTCCACTTGTGACTGACCTCTTTGTAGAGGTGGACCCCCCCCCCCAATTTTAACTTCATGAGTTCTACATGTGAGGCAGTTGGCTATCCACTGAGTGATATACAGGTTTGTACCTAACCTCTTGAGTTTGTCAACAATGACCTAGTGATGTACTGTGTCAAATGCCTTAGCCAGGTGAAGGTAGGCAGTGTGAACCATTTTCCTTCATCCATCGCTTTGGTGACCTTCTCAAAGAAGTCCACCAGTTTGAGTAGGCATGTCCTGCCCTTGACAAAACCAAACTGGGTTGGGTTCAGTGTCTGGAGGTTTACTATATCACTATTGATCATTTCCATGATAATTCTTTCCATGGCTTTACATATAAGACTAGTGAGACTTATGGGTCTGCAGTATCCAGGGTTTGTAGATGGCCCACCATTGTGCAGAAAAATGACTGTTGCTGTTCTCCATTCATGAGTCATGAAGCCTGTTTGAAGGCTACAGTTTATTAGCAGTTCCAGGAGCCTGATTAGGTCCTGTTTTAGGCTATTCACATGGCATCCTGGGATATTGTTTGGGCTCATTGCTGCAGTGTTCTTGGCCTTAAAGAGTTGTTACATGAGATGCATGTGTGCTACCTGTTCAGCTTATGCACACACTGCATACATAGATATTTGACACCATTAATGGACTGTATATAATTTGTGACAGTGTGGAATTTTCCATTGATATATGCCATGCACATAGGGCAAGTAGCCTGTATTGAGCATTCTGTCACACACAGGTATAGCGGTGTTCCTCCTATCACCTCTTGCAGACATTACGGTACCAGGACAGTGTGTGTGGTTACCCTCATAGAGTGTGGATGTATCATAATAGTTATGTGTGTGTGTGTGTGTGTGTGTGTGTGTGTGTGTGTGTGTGTGTGTGTGTGTGTGTGTGTGTGTGTGTGTGTGTGTGTGTGTGTGTGCATGTGTGCATGTGTGTGTGTGTGTAGGCTCATCTGTTATCACTCCACATCACATATGTTATGTCAGAGGCATGGGATTAGTGGTGGTATTATTCTGATATTGTCCATAACTGCGGCTAGTTCTTGTAATGTTTGCTGTGATCCTTTACCTCTGGCCACCTTGCTGGAGACTTCTGCTTGGAGTACACTCATATTCAGGTATATCATTTTGCACAGCTTCCCAATATGCACCCTACCCCAATTGTATTTCAGATCATAGACACAGACATCCTATTGTTATGTCACCTTGTGTGACAGTCACAGACAACACATTTTCACTGTACAATCCGTACTGTTCTATATAGATATGTGATTGGTGTTGCTGCTACAGCCATCTTCCACTGACATGCCATCCCCTGCTGTACATGTGGGAGTTTCATCTGTACTGTTTCCCTGTGTTCATTCCTACAATTAATCTGTGTGTCCCTCTTCAATATACACACTTCCCCTGCGTGATCATTTTACATGGCAGTCCCTTGTCCTGTTACATATCATTAACACAGCTTCAGTACTGAATGCCAGGAATGGGATATCACAATACTCTACACTGTAGGTACACTGTCCTACACTGTTTCTGGACCATATACTTCACATTCATACCTCTCAGCTGTCCAGATATTCCCAGGACATCCAGATGTTTTCCTTAATAGATATGTGGGTTCCTGATATATCATATAATATGATTACATAGACTGCATTGGAATTATGGGGTTCTCTATGCCATATATGTTGCTTTATTCAATATTCATATTACAGATGATGTACCTAATACACAGCATGGTGTTTGTTTCATGGATATCTCTAGTGGTACTCAGACTAACTGGCCACAAGCAAGCATCTGAAGGCCAAAAAAAAAAAAAAACACATCAAAGTCAAAGTAAACTTTACTTTCTTTCAGAAATCACACAAGTGCACAAACTGAACGAAATTCCTTGTCTCTGGATTCAATGTGCAAACAACATATAGACTATTTTCACAAACATTTGCACATATAACATCTAGCTATTACATCACAGATATGCAAGTAAACAGACTAATATTGCACATAATTAGAAACACTTCCTTTCATGAGTTAAGACATTGCATTGATCCTTGTACAGAAAGAGACATTTGAATATTGCAATATGGACCTTAGAGTATTGCACTATGGTTAATTTATGAATTCGCAACATGTATTGCACTGAAAGTAAAGATATTTTACAGCACTGCTACTGCCCTAGATGGCCTATAAGTTACAGTCTTGGTGACTATTGCAGTAAGTATTAGGTGACACTGGTAACCGGATGAATCCACAATTTGAGACCATTTCTACTGACCCAGGTGGCCATCAAGGAGTGTAGTGGTTACTAGAGTTCAGCAGCCTGATGACATTAGGGAAGAAGCTGTTCCTGAATCTCATAGTTCTGCAACAAAGTGTTTGGGACATGCAGCCATTTCTTGAATCATTATGCTATGAATGATCCTGTGCTGGTCCCCCATGCTTGTATCTGGCATCAGAGGACATTGTAAGTGTTATATGGTGCTGGTTTTGAAGATTTTAGCAGCTACATGAACTTTGGCAGGTGTATTTGATGAAATAAATGTTGCCATTTTCAGTAAAGGAAAGAGCTGACTGATGAGCAGTTCACACACAGACCATATACTACATAGCGTACATACTCATACTATGAGGTACACTACCCAGCACTTCAGTACATGCTTGTACATCATTGTAATTCATGAACATTACTTTCATGCATGTCAAGGACCTTGATTTCATACAGAGGTATGTAGTGCACCCAAATATAATAAATGTTACACATTGCACATATCAACATATATCAGTCTCTGTCTCTCTGCCTGGTCATGTACTGCATGACCTGTATCAGTCATATGATGTTCTACTAGTCAGCACACTGCTGTGTGTGTATCTGCCAGCCAATGCTTCTGCAACAATGACTATATACTGGACCTCTGTTAGCCGCTGGTGTAGCCATATGCTATGCAGTATGTATAAGGCCAGGAATATTTGTATAGTCTTTTCTAGTCTGTAAAACATCACATCTTATTATGTATCCAGGCATCTCAACTGCTGCTTCAAGATATGAAACTATTTCTTCAGCACTGACCAAGTTTTGCTGTGATTCCAGTAGTCACTGTCCTTTGCAAACTATTGAGGCTGATAGATAATGGTCATAATATATGGAAGCTTTTACAAGCTTCACCTTGGTAATACACACATCACTTAAAATCACCTGTCAAAACTTGTACTCTGCACTCCGTGTCTGATATTGATGACTTTCATTGTAATTTGTGGCTGTTGTGCTAACCCATACTTACATAAATACCTAGAAGGTATCTCTATAAATTGTATTTCTGGGAGAATGACAGAAATAGATTACTCTTCTGCCAGACATAGGCATCATAGGTACCTGCAGGGTATTTGCAGGGCACAGACATTATGATGCCGCAAGTGTTTCACATAAGCTTATTGAATGCAATGCCACACTGTTAATATGTGTCACTGCATGCAAAATCTGGACTCTATATTATATGCGTGTAATCATTTGCACTTGTATTCACTGACAGACACATCTAATAAATCCCTGCACAGTGAAGCAGAGAAGTGTTTGGGACTGTTTTGTACTCCTTCCTACAGTACACTGTGAGTGTAAGAACTGAATACATTGTCACCGTGAAGATTAGAGAAATATACTTACATGTACAGCACTGTAATATTCACAGGGCTAGGATACAAAGAAGTATCCAAATGTTTTTTCCAGGCTAGTCATGCTATCAAGTTGGTGCAGGTCCAAATGCCATACATCACTTAATGTGCATGATCAGAAGTACAGCTAAGATGGAGTGAAGGGGCCAATTGCCTCAGGCACAATGTGTTCGGGACTATGATTAGTTGATCCCAACTCCTCTTCAGGGCATACCAGACAGTATTACATTTTTGCATATGAGGTCAAAACTCAGCACTGTAGCATTTCATGTGTCTTATAAATTGTAGCAATTGTTTACTACAGCTGCTCTTCAAGTCCTGAAAAAAGATTTTTTTTTTTGAGGGGTACGAAATCAGGGGGCAGCACCATGTTCAAAAATAGCTTGCTACACCACTGTGTATGACTATTTTATAGCAGGTCAGAAAAAGTTTAGTGAAAACCAGACTTAAATGCTGTAAACAATATACTTGGTGTGTGTGTGTGTGTGTGTGTGTGTGTGTGTGTGTGTGTGTGTGTGTGTGTGTGTGTGTGTGTGTGTGTGCGCGCGTGTGTATGTGTGTGAGTGGGTTTTTGTGTGTGTGTGTATAGGGGTCACACCTGTAAAAATATACACATATTCCTTATAGAAAGATGTTTCTCTGATCTTCGTATTATATGATGTCAGCCACATCCTCATAGAAAAAAGTAACTTCTTTAACACAGTAAACCTGATTTAATCAGAGAGGTTAGACAAACTGAAATTTGCCACACAGAGCTTATTCACCCCTATGCACTCATAGGCACATCTTTGGAAGCTCTAGTGAATAATATGACTGTCCACGTATTACTTTTTATGTAGCTAAAAACCTGCAGCTGTCACACTGAGGACTTTTCTGCTTTCTACAAGCTTTCCACCTACTACAAGCACCCTTGAAGCCATCTGGGGTTATACAGTCCATGATTCACTCATAACTTGTTCCTTATACTGGTATTTTGTTTTTATTGAAAGAATACTTTTAACTTCTAGACTGAATTTGTGTGCTACTAGCAGTGGCGGCTGGTGACTTCAAATCAAAGGGGGGCTGCAGGAGACAGCTGAATGGGTGGGGTCAATGGGAGTGGGTGTGCCCAACTAGAAAGGGGAGGAGTTATGCTCAAAACCACAAAAACTTTAATTAAATACACTGCCCTCGGTGCCAAACCATCATTATGGGAGTCCAATCAAGACAAAATGAAGTGTAGAAGAAAAAAAATATTTCAATCCATTGGCTGCATGACAGCTTATTTAATATCTAGATGGAAACAAAAAGGATGTGAGGCATGAAAAAATAAATTACTTTTTAAATACATTACTGGAATGCCAGTCAAGATCAAGTATAAGAAAAACAAGCAGCACTTAACTCAAATCACTTATCCTTGCACTCCAGTTCTAATTATAATGTATATTCAGCTTTATTAAAGTACCAAGTAACATTCTGAAAGTAGCAATCTCTGTGATACCCTCACTTGTAAAAATGCTTCTTATCCAAAAAAGACCTGCTGCCTGACAACTATCTACTTGTTTCATGGGGAAAACATGATCAAAGTAAAAAATGAAAAGCAAACAAGAAACAAGCTCAACATATATTGCTTAAAGGATTACTGCACAGGATATGGACCATGCATGATAGATTGGCATTCTGTTTAGTTTGTAGGTAAAGCCTGTAATGAGATTAACATAATCTAATCCTGCCCTTTATTACAAATACTGTCATATGCATTTCAATATCCAAGGTTTATACATTATCTAGTTATGTAAGTATTCTCTGCATGGCAACAACAGAAGGCTTTCAATGTTGGCAATACTGCTTTTTAAAACTTACTTGCATCTTACAATATCAGACAAGCTTACCTGATGGTCATTAAAGCACTGCTACTTAAACACAGAGAAAAGGGCACTTTCTGAATAATAATAAGCATATATCAGCAGTATAAAAATGACAGAAACCAGAACATTCTGCAAAATCAATGACAGATGAAAAGCCACTGTAGTACTTGTGTTCACATTGGATGGGGGGGTAGTCTGCACATTTACACTGCATAACTGCTCCTTGTCTTGCTTGGACACATCCAGAGTCACTACAAGGGGGAGTGGGTGCAACAAGTTTGTCACAATTTGAAATGTCTCTGGCTGACTGCGATGG
The DNA here is from genome assembly GCF_019279795.1 of Protopterus annectens. Taxonomy (NCBI): domain Eukaryota; kingdom Metazoa; phylum Chordata; order Ceratodontiformes; family Protopteridae; genus Protopterus; species Protopterus annectens. Next base: position 657,959,984 of record NC_056728.1, read on the forward strand.
CCCTGACGCATTTGTCATACCTCTCAACCTCAGAGCAAGAAATTTGGACAAAGCCATACATAGAAGTGGGACAAAGGCCCAAAAATAAGGACAATTTTTAAATATTGCTCTTATAAACTTAGAAAGATAATAGAATAGTAGGTCTTGTATTAGTATGAATTTTCTGAAAGGTACGAAATCTGAAACTCAAATGTCTTTCATTATTTTCTAACTTCAGTCTTTAATGATTTGCCACTAATTTGCCAAAAAAAAATGTGATGCGAAAATATAAAATAGCCACACAATACAGCTGGGAACCTGTCATAGAAGGGACACTTTTAATATTAGTACTGCTAACTTGAGCAGCTGACAAAATAAAAGAATCTACATGCATTTCTGAAATAAAAGTAATCTATAACTGATTATTACAGTTATTTATTAATTGTAAACCCTCCATGTTTTCTTCCAAAATTGCCATTTTGCAGAGGGATTTTTAAGGGAAGAGCATCATTTTGAGCAAAAATCGGGGACATTTGAGAGGTTTGGATATGCCTAATTCTATAAAGCAATTTTATTTGCAAGTACCTCTCAACCTGTTAATGCAGGAAATGTGGCCAATGCCAAATATATTGGGGGAACATACAAACAGTACTAAAAATTGCTCTTGCATAAACTTAAGACAGTTGATAGAATAACAGGTCTTGCTTTAGCATGCATTTTTCTGAAGGTTATGATGTAAAACTCAATGTCTGTCATTTAGTGAATTCATTCCTAAATGATTTGCCAGAAAACCACACATTTTATGAGGAACAAACCAAAAATAAGAAGCAAAAATCTATTCATTCTGCAAAAATATGGACAGCTGAGAGGTATAGTTCAACCAGGGCTGTCCGAGTTTGCTGCCCTTCCCCTCTCAAAATCATGGTCGATTGGAGCCTCCCTCCTGCAACCATTCCAGTGTCCCATTTCTTGGTTATTTTGCCCCATTTAACATAAACACTGTAATGTGCATACTGCTTTACTTCTGCGATGATTTGGATTTCATTTGAAAGTTTTATTTTGTATTTTTACAGCACAAACCCCAATAGATATCTGCTAAACAAAGCAATGCAGTCTCACAATGAAAACAGACTTAGCATTAAAACTTCTCTGCCCATGAAACTCACATGCATTTAAACCGCATTGAAACCCACATTCAAAGAAAATACATTTTGCCAGTGGCAGATAAAGATTAACTGTGTCTGTTTTCAAATCATAGGCCCCTTGAACACAAAACATACACATGCTCTTTGATACACCTTCCCAATTGTATTAAATTGTATTCCTTGTACAATACAGTACAGTTGTTAGAGGGCATTTTAAATTTATTGTTTTGAACATTAGTAAACAATGAAACAAAATGCATGCACCAATGACAAAACTACCCAATTCAGAACATTTCCATCATAAAAGTCTACTCAGCCTTCTACATTCCACCAGTATCAGTAAATATGCACAATCTCTGAAGTGTAAAAGTCATCTAAATAATTCCACATTAAAGAAATCTGTAACAATGAAGAGGTTGCTGCTAGCAAACAACTTTATATGTCATTGTTTATTCATCTACAAATAAAGTGTCTGTTGACCTTGAGGAATAAATTGCCTATGTTGCATGCATTAAAAAAAGTGATAAGCTAGTAATATCACAATAGGGACTGTATGGCAAACTGATAACAGGTTCATAGTTACTACTCTAGGTATCTTTGCCAAAAAGGACTGCAGCATCCACCCACTTTACAACACAGTACAGTATCAGCAATGCATCTATCTACTGTGGGAGTAGAACCCACAACCTTCTGCATCAAAATCAAGTACACTACCTGTTGTGCTATTAACAATGCAAGCAGACTCAGAATAAGCAGCACTAAAGTTTTGTTCCCCTACAGCTCTCAGCTCCTTGTAAAATCTACTCGACACACAGTTGTATCTTTGAACTTTGCAGCACAAGAAATCTTGAAAAAGACAAAATTTATTGGGGAGGGGGGGACAAAAGCCCAAAAACCAGGGACACATTTTAAACATTGCTTGTACAATGTTAGAAAGTTGCTAGAATAAAATGCTGTGTTACCACCATACATTTCACTGCCACGTCTTTAACCCAGGGGACCCTGTACAAAACAGTCAGAGAAACATACCACTATGCCAAATAAGCTGTTTTGTGAAAGAGAGGAAGACAAACTTAAATGGCTACAATTTAGTGAATTCAGTTCTCACCATAGCTGTCAACCTCTTGGCACAAAACACCTGAACAAAGCCAGTAATGGAGGAATACAGCCCCCAAACATATTCAGTGAATTCAGTTCTCACCATAGCTCTCAACCTCTTAGCAAAAAACATGTGAACAAAGCCAGTAATGGGGGAATACAGCCCCCAAACATATTCAATGAATTCAGTTCTCACCATAGATAGCTCTCAACCTTAGCCAAAATACCTGGACAAAGCCAATAATGGGGGAATACAGTCCCAAAAATCTGGACAAATTTCAAATATCCATGTTATAAACTTAGACATCGGCTAGAATAAACAGTTTTGTGTTACCATGTACTTTCTGAAGAATATGAAGTCTGAAATTCAAATGCCTGTTATTTTTAAACATTTAACCAGGAAACTAGTCTGACTTGGAACAAACGACAATTTTCAGCAGAGCAGGGAAAAACTCCAGACACATCTTTGTAAGATGGGAGGACATGCAGACTCAACACAGAAGGCACCCCAGCCAAGAATCAAACCAAAGAACCTGTAGCTGTCAGGCAGAAATGCTACCAGTGCACCACTGCACTACAGAATTTGCAAGCCAAGGAAAAATGTAGATACAGAAACCACAGATTTTATGAGGAACAGAACAAATATGAGGCAAAAATCTGCAAATCTTTTTCGAAATGGTGGTGGATAGGGAATTCAGGTTGTTGCCACCTGCATCCAAGGTACAGGGTTCAAGCCTGAGTATCTCTACCCACCACCATCTGTTCTCTATAGCCACCAGTATATAGCAACTGGGGCATTTGACACACACACACACACCAGTCTTCACCTACCTGTTTCATGCACAGAACATATCCAAAGCCAGCGACCGACCAACAGAACATGTCTGAATCCATCTGCATGATGCCCATCCAGCCAGTGACCATTTGCAGTATAAGTCATAAAGCCTGTGCAGCGAAATCCCCATGATAGCTCTCAGCTCACCCCTCATTGGCTCTGTCTGCAAAGGAAGCAGTCCGGAGCTCCTCTGTTCTGTGCAGTCATCAATTGCACAGATTCCTGGGTATCCTACAGCACAGGTTGCCGGGTACCTCTTTCTCTGCATCTGGACTGCTTATAAAAGCAGTCTGAGTGTTTGCACATGTGAGGAGTCAGGATTTTTTGTTTCACAGATTTTTTTTCTTTGTTTTTTTCTAGGTGAGAGGGCTGCAGACTGGCAGTCCGATAGCAAGAGCCACCCCTGGCTACTAGTATGAAAATTGTGCCTCTTTCTTCCTCACCTGCCATTCTTTAAATATTATTTCATCACATTGTCCCCCAATTATCTTATATACCACACTAAGTATCCTCATTTCCCCTTTTATTCAGCCTGAAAAAGTTTATTTACTGCTTTTATTCAGCCTGAAAATGTTTATTTCCTGCAACTTCTCCTGGAAGTCTTTTTCTTCCTGTTCCATTTTTAAACTCATAGTTCTTTGGACTATCTAGAATAACTTCATTTCATTCTCTGAATATAGGGGCTCCATAACTCTACAATAAGAGATTTAATGGTCTAGAGAACATTCTCTCACTCCCCATCCCCACCCCATACACACAGAATTGAAAGATGCAAGCCTAACATCTTATTGACTTTGGCCACACCTATCACAGTTTGCATCACTTGAGTCATTTCTTCATTTACTTGTTACCCAGAGATTCTTCTTTTGTATTATGCCATTGACTGAATTTTGAGCTTAGAGAAGCTGCTATGTTTATAGACCAATCGGTATAATGTTAAGGTCTTCACCTCCCATGCATAAGGTACAAGGTTTGATTCTGACCTCTAACCAATGTCTGTTTGGAGTTTGCATGTTCTCTCTGTGTGGTTCCTCTGAAAAACATGCTGAATCTTTCCATCTCAAAACTCCCCAATGAGTGGAGCTATGGGCAGCAGCACAGACTCTACATGGTGCTCTATAGGGGATAGAGTTGTACAGACCAACTGCTTTGGGCATTTACTGTGGTGTGCAGTATCCTCATGATAGGAGAACACTGATCACAGACTGCATGCCGTGGCAGGGCTAGCCACTCGACTGAGTAAAAATATGGCTCTAGGCAGTTTGGTTATGTTGACTAATGTCACCAAAATGGGCATGGATAGTTACCGATGATAAGTGGGTTGAGGACCTGGCCTACTTTGACCTATGCCAAGGACCCATGTCAGCAGTGCCAGGAGTGCATGTGCCCCTGTTATCCAGTGTGTACCCACCATAAAGTCCAGCAGTCCTGGGTCAATGAGCTACTGGCCAGCTGGTGTCTAGTTGCCCAGCCTGGGTTATCTGGGATAGCTCTGTTGAGTGAAAGCTGGACAAAAAACCTATCAACCTGCCAGACATAAACTGAGAATTGCTACACTTATTGTAGTTTCACTGAAAGGATGCAACTTGGAAGTGGATGACATGATAATACGGAGGAGGCTGGACCTTCTATGCATCCGAGAGACAAGATGGAAGTGCAGTGCAGCAAAGCCACTTGGTTTGGGATCCAGAATCTTCTACTCAGGAGGGGGCTGGCTAGAAATGGTATGGAAATTGTAGTGAGAGAGAGGCTTCAGAAGGCAGTGAAGGATATCATCAGAATTAATAACAGACTCATGGCAATCAGACTCCAGTATAATGATAGGGCAGTATTCACAATCTCAGCCTATGCCCCACAGCAGGGCTGTGATAATGAGAAAAAGAGTGCATTTAGACAGCAGTTGCAGGACCTACTAGAAAAAGCAGGACAACATGAATTGCTGTTGATAATGGGTGACTTGAACAGACATACCGGGACAGACAGAACAGGATATGAGGACTGCCTGGGTTCACATGGGTGGGGCAACAGTAATAAAGAAGGAGAAGCCATTCTAGACTTCTTTCTCGCAGATGGCTTCATAGTAGCCAACACATGGTTCAGAAAGAGAGACAGTCACAAGATCACATACAACAGTAGCTGACATTCATCTCAGGTGGACTTCCTCCTGGTAAGAAAATGGCACTGGACTGGAGTAGAATCCATGATTGCAAAGTCATCCCCAGTTAAACAGTTGGCACACAGCATAAACCACAGGTTGCCACAATCAGCTGCAGGCAGTGGTCAGAGAGGGCTCTAAGGTCAACAGAAACCAGGCTGAAGACCTGGAATTTGAATGGAGAAAACATACAACAGTTCAAGGAATTACTCAGGGCTCTAGCTCCTCAAGAGGAGGAAATAGGTGGAGTTGAAGAAGAATGGGCAGTGCCTCAAAACAGCATGTGCTAGGACTACAAAACAGATATGTGGTCAATCCATGTATGGAAATACAGATTATAAGAAAAGCTGGTGGTGGAATGCAAAAGTCCAGGAAGTGATCAAAAGAAAGAAAAAGTGTAGGAAAAATGGTAGATAGAAAAGACCAGCCAGGCTAGGAAGGAATACTGGTTGGCTAACAAAAAAGCTAAGATAGGAGTTGCAATAGCAAAGACTAGGGCACTGGAGGCACTCTACCAACTTCTGGAAAGTGACTCAGAAGGTGGTACAAAGAAACTATATCAGGTTGCAAGGCAAAGACAGAAAGTTAAAGAAGATAGTCAGACACCCTTCATAAAGGATGCCAGCAACAACCTGCTCACCAGTCCACAGGACATCACAGGCAGATGGAAGGAGTATTTCCAGCAGCTTCTGAATGAAGAAAACCCCACAGAAGCTGTACTGCCCCAGAAACAACCTACAATGAGAGAAGAAGTGGAGCCCACCCTAGATGAAGTAAGAATAAGACTAAGGAAAATGAAATCAGAGAAACCAGCAGGATCTGAGGAGGTCACAGCAGATATGATAAAGATGCTGGGTGAGATAGGGGAGAAATAGCTCCTGAGGGTGCTCATAGCAGTGTAGAGAGAAAGTTGTATCCCAGATGACTGGAGAATAAGCATACTTGTGGCATTGTACAAGAACAAAGGAGACATCCACAACTGTGGGCAGTACAGAGTCATCAAACTCCTATCACACTGCATGAAAGTTCTGGAGAGGGTGATTGAAAAATGGATATGCACAGTAGTTCATAACTTCATAGGTGTGTACTAGGCTAATGGCGCTGAAGCCTTTACAAGCCTAGCCCCAAAAAATTGCCCAGGCACCATGCCACCCGATGTTAGTTCATAGTGCCCATATCCAGTAGGGCAACTGAAAATATCCCTGGAGTGAACTTTTTGTTACCCATCCACTCGTCAAGATTTCTCTTGAAGAGCACCAGCAAGATGTTCTGCTTGACATGAATAGGAAGCTTATTCCAGAGTATGGGCAATCTTTGGAAGATGAACCTGTCTCTCCAGCCTGTTCTGTTAATTGTGGTAATGAGGTTGTGATCTCTGGAGCATGTGGCAGGAGGAGATTGGGACTTCTTTAGGTGTAGCATTTCAAGTAGGGCTGGATCAGACATGGCTTTGTATGTCACCTCTAAGTAGACGATAAGAGACTGAGAACAGCTGATGTTTCTTGAGTCTGTCCATGTAGGATATGTGTTTAAGGCCTAGGATCCTTTTTGTGAGGTACTTTTTTGGCCTCTGCAGCTGTTGTAAGTGTCTGGTCAGGTACATGCCAAATGGGGCATTATATCCGATGACTGGTCTAATGAGGGATGAGTAGAGAGGGATGATGACCTCTTTCTTCCTGGATGCGAAACCTTTGTTTATAAGATGTGCCAAGTAGAAGGACTTTCTGACCACAGTGGCAATGTGGTGGTCAAAGGTGAGGTGGCTGTCGACCTGGGTGCCAGATCTCTTATGGCCCCTTCAGTGTTCAGTGAGCTCCCATCAATGTGGTAATTCATGGGAACTGATAGAATGTAAGATTGGAGATGAGCAGTTTGGATTCAGATCAGGATGTAGCACAACTGACCCAATGTTTGCAGTGAGAAAGATAGTTGAGAACAAGCTAGAGATGAGGAAAAAGTCAACTAGGCATTCCTAGACTTGGAGAAAGCATATTACAAGGAGCCAAGAAAGCTGATCTGGGCAGTACTGCAGTGGTTTGTAGCCTGAGAAACATTGGTAGAATTAGTGCAGACTATGTACAAGGACCCAATGACTCAAGTATGAACAGTGTTTGGCCTCACAGAGGGGTTCCCAGTGGGAGTGGGTGAATAACAGGGGTCAGCTTTGAGGCCACTGCTGTTCATACTGGTGATGGACTACATAAGCAAAGAGGTTAGAGGGGACAGATCAACAAAGTTATTGTATCCAGATTATGTGGCATTACAGGCAGACTCTGAACAAGAACTTCAGCAAAGGATAGGGGAATGGAATGCAAAACTGAAGAAACATTGAATGAAACTAAGCACAGATAAGACAGTGGTAATGGCAGCAAATTGGGGAAATCAGAAGAAGCTGAAAACTGAGATAGAAGGGAAGATAGTGGAACAGGTAAATAGCTTCAAGTGTCTAGGAGGGGTGGTTGAGGAGAAGGGTAGCCTGAATGAAGAGTTCAAAGCTAGAATCAGAGGGGCTGCAGCAAACTGGCATAGAGTATCAGGTGTAGTCTATGACAGAAGAATGCCAAAGAAGCTGAAAAGTAAGGTGTACAAGACAGTGGTCCGACTAATACTACTGCATGGTACAGATACCTGGGCAGTAAAGGCAGAGCAGATGAAAAAGCTAGTGGTGATGGAAATGAAGTGCTTGAGAAGGGTGGTAGAATGCACACTGTGGGACAGAAGAAGAAATGAGGAAAGCAGAGCAGAATCCAAAGTAGCTCCAATTGCAGAAAAGATTAAAGACAACAGATTTCAGTAGCACATGTGCAGAAATGCTGAAGTCAATCTGGTGAAGAAAATTTGGGACAGACAGGAAGAAGGTAAGAGGAAACGAGGACGTCCAACAAAGAGGTGAATGGATTGTGTGAAAGAAGATCTGCGAACATCAGCCATGAGAGTTGAAGAAGGCAGGAGTGTGGCATTGAATTGAGAAAGGTAGTGACAGTTAAAATGATACCCCGACCCCATGTAGAAAATGGGAAAAAGGGGGTTCATGATGATGATGATGATAACAAATTACTACGTTTGCAATTTTCACTGCACATGAATTTTGGACATATGAAAAATTGTGGCCTAGAAATTTAGTAGTATCTATTACACCCTTTTCAGTATATAGGGAAACAAAAACAATACAGTGCAACTTTTTTCAGTCTAGAACTGTCAGTAGTAGGCAGAACTTTAACAATAGTGATGTCTTTCTTTACCTAATTATGCTGTATTTTTTCATGGTCTAGCAAAACACTGACTGCATATAGCACAACACTTTTCAACGTGGGGTAACCCTAAAGTGACAGAGTCATAACAAGATCTGTCAGCAGATGATTTACATGTTTAGGCCTTAAAGCTGAAAAGGAGAAATTCAGTTTCTGCATCAACTTCCAGTGTCTTTAGATGTAAGACTTAGCTCCTTGTACAGTTCATATAACAACTTCTTCACCATTACCTGCCATAGCTTTAGTTTCAGTGAGTGTAGGTTCAGTTTAAGCTACAATAATGACTCCTTTCTTCAGCATGATTTATGTTTCAAAACTAAAACACTCAGCCAGTTGCTCTCTTAAGCTAATGCCTCAAGATGAGAAGGAACACTGCATGTCATGTAGCCTGGTAAGGTTCTGTAAATTCATCCATTGATAAAATCTGTTTTTTTTTTTCCTGCTGTGTCACTAGCTTAGATGCAGAAAAGTCTTCAAGAATATTCATTACATTTGCATATACAAATCTTGTCACAGGTGTTATAAAAAAATAACTAGATGCCTGCCACAGTGAAATGGAACAGGAAAGCACATTTTCTTCTCTCTGTCATTTCAGTATAATTAATAACCCGTAAATAATTATCTAAAATGGATCCCTGCTTCAAATGGAATCACAGGCTCACCAAGAGTTTACAGAAGTGCTTACTGAAGGATGTACATTGTGTAGCATGAGCCTATAGGCACTATCATTTTATACACTGAGAAAGAAGAAAAGATGGCAGAGGAAAAAAAATCCAGCATATTATAGTTCAGGCACTTTATTTATTTATATTTATTTTATTTTACATTTGTTGACCAGGTTTGTCCGACTGAGCTAAGTATCCCTTTTTCAGCGGAGGTCTGGGGAAAAAAGCTCCACATGTTCTACAGATTATCATTTACAAAAATAAGTAAACAATCAACAGCTAGTTTACAGAAAGTATTCAAAGCAACATATATACGGAAAACAAGGATTTACTACAGTAAACTAAACATTATGTCAGTCAGATTTACAATCCTACATCATTCAGAAGGACTAACAATAGTTTTGTCACCAGACGTAAAATCTTACGTTATGCAGATAAGAATGTATGTAATGTGCTTAGGATAGAGAAGTTAATGTGAGACAAGATCTAGAAAATTAAAGAAAGTTACATAGGTTGGGAGCAGATAGTGGTGTGCAGTTAGGTTTGATAAGCTGTTTAAGGGGGGTGGGTATAGAGGCAGGTCCACTGGCTTAACAGGTATTCTTTAGTGGCTATCTTGAATTAACTAAGTTGCTTGAGTGACCTGATCTCTAGTGGGAGTTAGTTCCAGGCCTTGGAAGGATTATAGCTATAGAGAATACATACTTTCTTAGTTGTAGGTTTGTGGATTTGTAGCAGATCTAGGTTAGAGCTCCGGAGGGATCTAGCTGGTGATTAGTGGGAGATGACAGATGGTAGGGTAGGACAGAAAGAAGGCTGATAAAGGATAGAGTGGATGCTCTGGAGTTGAGGGAGAAGAAGCTGGTGAGGTAGTTCTAGCCAGTTAAGGTATTTGAGTGAGAGACAGTGATGTGACTTGTAAGTTTGATGGGCTGCAAATTTGGCTATCTTGTTGTACATAGATTCAAGTTTGGCAATGAGTGTAGAGTTGAGGCAAGTAAGTATTTGAGAGCCATATAATAGACTGGGTAGGAGTTGGGCATAAGAGAGAGTTACTTTAGCTTCACTGGTGAGAAACTTTTTGTTGCGGTAGAGGAGCCCTAGTTTCTGATGAGTTTTCTTGATACAGTTGTTAATGTATAGATTGAATTTAAGTTGGTCGCCAGTGATGACACCAAGGAATTGAGTGCTAGTTTCCACCTCAATGTGTGTGTTATTGAGGGACAAGATTGTGAAAGTGGATTTAATGTGGTTGTAGCTTTTAGGAAGAAAAAGCAGTAGCTTAGTTTTTTGGGTTAAGGATAAGCTGGTTATCAGAGAGCCAGTTTTCTACTGAGTTAAAGGAAGTCTGTGTTGTAGAGATGAGTTTGGAGGGAGATTCAGCAATAGCGATGACAGGAGAGTCATCAGCATATTGGACTAGTGATGGCGGAGGACAGGAAGAATAACGAAGATTAGTGAAGATGTTGAAAAGTAGTGCACCAAGAACGGAACCCTGAGGGACACCCATTTTAACTTGGAGAGGAGGGAAGAGTGCAGATTGCCACTTCACTATTTGAAATCTGTCAGTGAGGCAGCTGGAAAACCATGCAACCATTTTACAACATACAGAAAATCTTCTTCTGGCATGTGCTGACTTTGCATTGTAGTGCACCATATTATGCTGTTCTAAATTAAGGCTTCTCAACCTTTTGCTGCTCAAATGATGGCAAAATGTTACAAAAAACATGCATATTCTCTAAACTCTTTGGTATTAGCGTAATAATAGACAAATAATTAGTTGCTGCTCAAATGATGGCAAAATGTTACAAAAAACATGCATATTCTCTAAACTCTTTGGTATTAGCATAATAATAGACAAATAATTAGTGTGTTATAATGGCAAACTGTATATTTACGCATATACCTGATGTTCGTACACATGTGCATGAGCACACACACATATACACGTATGGATTCACAAACTCATTTTTGAAATAATTCTCTATTGGAATGCAAACTGGGTGATATTTTTGATTCCTTTAGATACCAACAACTGCTTTATCAAATTATTTTTATTTTAATTTTAATTTAGTTCCTTATATCAGCTTAATCTTTTTGCAGTGGGTGGGAGAAGGAGAAGCATAACAGCCTATCTAAGCCAGCAATGGATTTAAAGACATTATGGAACCAATCCTAGATGGTATAGCTATCCATCATTGTGTTAATAGCTGAAAAGGTAGCCCACTCATGTTTGGTGCTAGAAGATCAGAAGGGTCTGAGATCTATTACCACATAAGGTGTTTGATGCTGTCACTATTATGCAGTATAAAGGGCTGAGAGGCTGCAATCCAGATTGAGACATTAATCTAAGGTCTCATCTGCTTAAGTTGGTAGTAGTTCAGGTGGCTGTTCATGGAATTTATTGAAAAAAGAGCAGAAGAAGTGCCCTATGCTCAATTTCTCCTAGTTCATAGGTTCATAGGAGGTTACTAGGCTATTGGCACTATGGCCTTTATAAGCCTAACCATGTTATACCCTTGCTCTGTTATTGACCAAGTTGAGTGGTCTATATTTGCAATGCAAGTATGTGATCAGCACTGACAGCCTTTATCCAAGAGGGACATAGGTGACACCCCCAGGGTAAATTCACTGTCTCCATCCAGCTGTCTAAGTTACATCTAAACAAGGCCAATGAGGAGCTCTGTTTTACATGAATTGGGAGCCTGTTCCAGAGGAGTTTCAATCTCTGGGAGACATATCTGTCTCTCCAGCATGTCCTGTCAGCGTCGCAGGCCAGGCCAACATCCCTAGAGTGAGTGAATCCTGCCCCATTTGACATGTGGATGTGCAGCATTTCCACCAGTGCAGGGTCCAAGACTGTTCTGCAGGCCAGGCACAAGTCGCCTCTCAGCAGCCTATAAGATACAGAGCACAGTGACAGGGCCTTCAGTCTGTTCATGTATGTCATGTGTTGAAGGCGCTGAATTTTCCTGGTGAGAAACCTCTGAGGTCTTTCCAGCTGCTGCAGGTGTCTGGTGAGGGACTGTTGTACTCTGTTAGTGTTCTGATGAGAGATGAGTACAGGGGCATTACAACATTCTTAGCTCCAGATCTGATGTTCTTACCCATGAAATGCGCAACATAGAAGCCCTTCCCCACCAGTGCGGAGACATGGTGATCAAAATTAAGGTTGCTACCAACCTGCGTTCCCAAATCTCTCATCACAGGGTTTGAGCTAAGGGAGGTACTGTGAATAATGTAATTTGCAGGGACAGTATGAATACTGTCTCCCCTGGAAAGCAGACATTGGTCCTAGTGGGGCTACACTAGTCAGCAAATAAAAATAAATCATAGGATGCATGCGCATCACACCAATCAGCCTATCTGTGATTGGAGTACGAAGTCTGCAAAGAAAACCCAGACAGGTGCATGTCAGTTAATCTCAAGTTTATTTTAATTGTTTTCACATGAAGTATAAAAGTTACATATGATTACAATATTTTTTGAGAATGCACAGCATTTTCTGGCTGCTATATATTAAAATACTGTTTATATTGTGAAGGAAGGAACATAACCATAATGGATTTACAGGGTTTTAATTACTTATCAAGATATTTAAGTCATTGGTATGCTCTGTTTAAAGGGTCATAGAAGTTTTTATTTTAAAATTCTGACCCTTTAATACATGAGCTGAAGTACAAGAGAATAAATATTACAGCTAATGCTCAAATGCAGTTCAATTTATTTTGAGTTTTTACAGCTAAATGCACAGACATCACTAGTACTGCTCTGAAACAGTTTTATAATGTAAGAAATATGAGCCCAGCATCTGATTGCCTGTACCTATTGGATAAGCTCCTGTACTGAATTAAGCAGCAGGATTAATATAAATCATCAGTAAGAATAAGCTAAGGCTCTTGTCTTCCTTTTTGTGCATGCAGCTAGCTGTAGTTCACCGACCTTTTCAGAACAGGCAGGAAGTATCAAAGAAGAGCCCATTGGGACCTTTTAACATTTCATATATTGGTTTTCTGTAGTCAAGCCTTTCTTATTTCACTTTAAGACTTTTCCTTTTCGCTATGAAACACTCCAACATCCCACATTATTGACTTCTGTATAAGTATTTCCATTGTTATACAGTTCACATAGATGTATTTTACTAGTTCTTTGTGAAAATATTTCCTGACGTTCAGAATAAATAAATGCATTTTACAACTTTTTTTTTTTTGGAAAACATTTCTGACATTCATATTCCCCAACAAACATGCTAGAACTAAACTGACTTAATGTCACTTGGTATGATGTAGTTAAGGCACCCCTGTGAATTTCTGAAGACTGTGACAGCAAATACAAAAATAATGTAGCCAAGCATAATATATGTAGCTAGCGCAGTAAAGGTCAAGGGAATGAAAATAGTTTTACTGCTGTTATATCTCTGAGTTGGGCATAAAGTGGAAATGAGAACTGGCTGTTTTGCCTGTTTTAAAGGTTAATGTGAATCAACTGCACTGAGTTGGGTAGTATTAATAATTGTAGTGCTCTGATCACTGTTTCTGTGTTAACATAGCACATCTGTTGAAATCAGGATAAGTGATGCATGCTGTGGACAGCACAGAGATGCAAAGTTGCGTGACAAGACTTTGCTAATCACAGACATGAAGCGGTCGTGCAGGCTGAGCTGAACAGCATTTTTTTCTGAAATTCATTTTTTTGTGAATGTATTACTTTTCTTACTAAAGCTCAAAGTTTTTTTTTTTTTTTTTGTAAAGGCCCTGCAGGTTTGGACTGCTGGAGTTAAAATATGCTTCCCTTCAGAGTGATAAACATCAAGGAGTGATGTACTTCAGTGAGCACAGCCATCAAGTCATGTCTGACTCTCGCAGCACAGCAGGAGTGCATTTTAAGATTCACAGAAACACATTTAACTCAGAACAGGTTTGAAAACAAGATTTGACTCTAAAGCATCTAGTGTGTATCTCTTTCCAGCAACGTTAGTCCTAAAAGTATTGAAATGCTTGCACTACTGCTTATTAGCAAGTAATGTATACATTAAACAAGAATATCTTAACTATATAGACTGGATATTCCTGCTAGATGCATTAACTGGGTATTACACATACTACTAAAGAAAATGTGCACACATCCATACTATATATACAAATATATATATATATATATATATATATATATATATATATATTAGAAAATGCTATTTAAAATTTTTATATGTGTTTAAATAAACTCCATGAAGGCTCCGTGAGAAGATTCAATAAACTCCATGAAGGCTTCGTGAGAAGCCTACACATAGTTTACATATTAGTGCGATGAGCAGCAGCACTAACTGCATATTAATGCTGCTTCTCACGCTTACACAAATACAGTTATATTTTCATGGCGAGCAGCAGTATTGCCAGCCAGCAAACCATGCGGAGCAGCACAAACATAGAAAGAAAATGCAAACAAGTTTGCCAACGGGTAAACCTGCTTGGCAGGATTGTGCAGAAAGACACAATCCCCAGGATTCACGAAGCCTCCGTGTAAGAGTTATAACTCTTACACGGAGGCTGCAGTTAAACAGAGTGATGTCAGCATGCTCTGCATATTCATGAGAGCATGCTGAATCACACCTAAGTCGAACACGATCCATGTAAGACAGTAGGGGGCGTGTCCGTAGGCTGAGCCCTGTAAGCGGACACGCCCCCAGAAGTGTAAAAGTGCCCAAAGTAGACACCCACAACAGAGTCCACGGAAATGTGAATAAACACAACACAACACATGCCCCTATAGACTATTAAACATAAAACAATCTAAATGAACATGTCATATTTTTTTAAATTGTAAAGATGTTTAACCATGAGTGCGCTCGTTTGCACGGGCGTGCCCGTAGTGCAGCTACAGTTAGCAGTCAATGGGAAAGCATATAAGAACTAAATATGCAAAATAAGCCAGGAAGCAATAGCGTAGCAGTAGAGATGCTGGATGCAGAGCAGGCATTCATGGTTCGAGCCCCCACAACACAAATTTTTTTTTTTTGCAAAATAAGCAGGAAACAAGTCCCTGACACATATGTACACATAAAACCAGAATATATGTAAAATGCAATGAAATATCTCATTTATATTGAATAAATGTGAGCTAAGAAATGAATATAAACTGCCAGATGTGCCCATAGCTGAGCTACAGTACAACAGAGTGAGTGTATGTGCCCGTAGATAAGCATTGGTCCAACTGGTGCAAACCGAGTGCCCGTAGCTGAGCAGTGGTTTACCATGCTAAATATATATGCTCCTAACTGAGCTGAGCGGAATATGCGTGCCGATAGCCAAATGAGGCTTAAACCAGCGTACCCCGTTTGCACGGAGCTGCGCACCGCGCAAACAAGCTAAGTGACGGGCAATGGTGAGCAAGCCGTATCCAAACTGCCTTTACACAGACACACCCCTCAACATGTCTAGACAGTCATGAAAAATAAAAAGCAGTGGCCAAGTTCGAACCCAGGATACTATACACCATAGTCAAGGTACAGAACCACTAAGCCATGACAGCAGTACCTAGAAATGCAATAATAGCTCATATATAGGAATGAATACAAACTACAGCATGACAATGCAGGTTTATTGAAGTTGATACAATTCCAAACTGGCCAATCACAGATATGTGGAAAAACGGACTATATAAGCCCCATAGGCGGGAATACACAGCATAAACAATTGTAGAACAGACCTGCAGGCAGAATGTCAGGTGTAGGTGAGGGTAGTCGCCGGCGCAGAGGTGAGGTGTTGAGGAGTCCAGGTACATGGCCTGACTCCTAGTCCACAACCATGAGGCCCAACTCATGCAGGGCCAGGTCCTCTGGGGAGCGTACAGGGCTGAGACGTGGGACCAGTTGGCTCATGAACTCACCAGTGCCACAGGAATTCCAAGGACAGGTGAGCAGGTCTGTCACCACCATGCGGACCTGAAGAGACGCAAGCAGGACCAACTGAACCTTTGGATCCAGGAGGCCCGGCAATCACCCAACGCCCCACCACTGAGTAAGTAACAATTAATTATGTATGTAGAAAGTTAAACTACCTGAAATTATGGAGATGTGTATTCCAATATTACTTCATTTATATTACAGCTGCAGGTGTCCATTCTGCGAACCGCAGAGCCTATGCCGATAGGCTGGTGCGGTTGCGCCACCAGGCAGGTCAGTAATCCACTACTAGTAACTGTAAAGATATATAAATGTATGACAGTCAGCAAAAGAGTGCAGTGTAGCCAGGAAGGAATTAAATCTGCAAGTAACAGTGTGAAAGTGTATGCAAGTATTGCCTGATTACAACAGTTCCCAGCCTGTAAGTGTAAACTAAACATGACACTGTCCAACATATATTTTTAAGTAAAACTGCCCTGCCTGTAAGAAAATAGTACACAACCTGCAGCAGCATGTAAAGTATAGCTGCAGAAGAGGATGAAATCACATGTGTGAAATATATCCCTGTGGAAATACTGAAACATGACAGAAGTGAGACTGCTGGAAAGAACTGTAATAACTGTTGTTAAAACATGTCAATAAAGCCTAGAAGTACCAGTCTGAATAGTAACATGAAAGCAAGTGAGAGTGTGTGAGAAAGTGTCAGGAATACAGCAATACAGTAGTTATAACCCCTGAATAAACCTTACTGCAGTTAGGACAGAATTAAATGCATGTGAGACTCAGAACCAAACAGCAAAATCTGTGCAAAGTGTTGCTGCATGTGGAATGTGTACACCAAAATCTGGATATGTTGCACCCAGTCTGAAATACGCAGATAGGATGATTGTCTGATATACCAAACATCCACACTTGTCTACAAGTATATAAAGCAAAGGTAACAGGATGATGTATCTGAACAAAGCTCGATATGAATGTGTATGAACAGCAATAAAATGTAGATTGATGTTGCAGTAACAGTCCCATCTGCAAGGTTAAGTAGTTAACATATAGGACACTGTAGTTAGAACAGTAGTGTGTATATAACTGTAGCTATTAGAAATGTACAGCATATGTATTTGTATTTGAAGGTGTTAATATTACTTTATTTACCCCACCCTCTAACCACCTATAACCCATTCCACATGAAAATATGTGCAATCACAATTACCACCCCTGGACGTCTGTCCTGTTGGGTCATATATATTTGCATGTCTGTTGATGCATCCGCCCTGTTCATACATCCACACCTGATGGCCTGTTGCCATCAATCAACCCTGCATGTTGTTGGACTGTGTATTACTGTTCAAATTATGCATGTGTTATGCACGCTGTTCAATGGTGTGAATATCTGGGTGTTTGGTTAATGGGAATACTAATGCATGCTGTTACAACTAATTGTGAATGGTATTAAATGTCACTAACCCAAACTGTCATGACATAATGCAAAACATAGAACGACAGGGAAGGCGGGTTCCAGCGGACCCACCTCTCCCACCTCAGCTGGCGAGTGCACCTGGCACTAGTGTCGAGTCCAGACCCTCCTCCGGTGGCCCTGTGCCACCTGCGGGTGGAAGCGCTGCAGGGGATGGGGCTCGCCCCCCCCTCTGCAAGTGTGGCCGGAGGATATCCACCACTCACCCTCTGTAGCGTCCAGACTGTGGTGCGTAGGGAGATTTGGGACTCTGTCCTCGAGCCCCTACGCCAGCTCGAGGCATGGGTGGCGCAACTAACGGGCATGCCCGTTGCCCTGCCTACACAGCCCCCAGCACAGCCCCATCCTGGGCAGTGAAGGAACAGTGGCAACTGCCTATGGGTGGGGATATCAGTTCCACTGTTGCCATCTGTGGGCTCATGGGCTCTGGATATCCAAACCTCCATCCCTGTCAATTGTGTAACCCCCCCACACGTGTCATACACCGCCCCTGTATGCGTCTTGTTTGTCTTGTCTGTTAACCTACCCAACCTACCTCCCCAGCTGTACCGACTACCTTCACCTGACATACCACTCTCACCTGAAAAAAAAAAAAGGGCACTCTGTACCCACAAAAAAATTACGCCCCATACATAGCTGCCCATTCCGCACACATGTCTACTGGACATGGAACCTATCAATTCAATTGGCTGTACAACAAGTATTATTGTTGTCCTGACACCTCTCTCAGGGGTGGAAGGTTTCAAATGTCACACCAAATTACATACATATGCACAGCTGTTGCTGCTGAAGAAATGGGCAGCTATGGGCCTTACCTACATCCCTCCTGCACATCCCAAGCTTGTTTCCCTACTGTCTTACCCTCTTTGTGACCCCTTTTTCACCACTTTCCTGTCTCCCCATTTTCTTTTCTTTCAAGGAAAATAGCGTGGGTGTGCGCAAGAGTAAGCACGTTTAAGTGGTTGTAATCAGGTGTGCGCTTGTGTGCGCGGAGCTAACCGCCAGTGCGCATGCGTGACCTCCGCGCAAACCAGTGCTAACCCGGTTACAACTGCTTAAAAGTGCCTTAGGCACTTTGATTGACAGGTCCTGTACTCAGTTCAAAAGAAAAATAAAATCCCACTGTGAGTCCCGAACCCAGGACCTTGGCAACTATAGTCTGCATGACTTACCACTAAGCCATGACTCTTATATAGAAACATTGTGCTAAAGTAAATATATCATGTAACAGCAGGAATGAATGTAAAGGGAATATAGATGTGTAGTACACAAAACATGACATTTAGAATCACAAACAAAACTGGTGGATTTCCATAATAGTAGTGTGTGAACAGAAACAGCCATGCTAGTTGGAAGCTAGTAGGTAATAATGTCACCATAGCACCTTGCAAGACACACACATACTCACAGCAGGATAAGCACTGCCCATACCCCACAACCTCTTACAGGAACACATCCGGACCAAGTAATAAAATATGTGGAGCAAAGGCCCAAAACCAGGGACACATTACAAATAAAGTTACAACAAACGCAGACAGTTCAGAAAGTAACAGGGTCTACACCTTGTGGGATGTTTGGAAGGGTATGCAGTCTGGAACTTGAATGTTTGTCACCATATTCTGACTTGAGCCCGGACTGACCTGCCAGATAAAGGTGTGCATGAGATATTGACCAAATTATGAGGCAGAAATGTGGACAGCCTGCAAATATCTGTACACATGACGGGTCTAACAACACCATATTTGAATAGTTAAGAACCTAGACATAGCAACAGTGAATGTCTTACAGGGATGCCCCACAGACCCCATGTGAAATGTACAAACAGTAGGCAGAAAGGTGTAACACATGCAATGGTAACTATGGAGTCCGGAAAGTATTCACCACTCGCATGGCAGAAAAAGTGTAGTAATACATATGCTCATGCTAACCCACAGTCACAACTGCAGCATACCAGACATTTTAATGGGTGTATCCCACTGATATGTACCATTCCATGAGGCACATAACTGATGAACCTGAAAGTCTCTGGGGCCTGCTCAGCAGCATACTCAAATACCCTAATAGATGTCAAGGCCCACACCATGGCCAGACCACACTGCATGCTGTAACACCCTAGCAGATATAGCAAGCATTCCAAGGTGTGAATGTACATGGAAAATAGGAAAGCTACAGCAGCACACTACAGTCAAGACACCTAGCAGGCATACAAGTAGTGACTGTAAAGGGCAACTATTGAAGCCTTAGCAACAGAGTGCAAGCAAAAGTGAAAGGAAAGCACACACACACACACACACACACACACACACACACACACACATTAACAATAGTAGTAGTTGTAGTTGCCAGTGTACATACACAGTTAGTACAGGAAACTGGAGAAATGAATGGAGGAATGTTAATCTACAACACACCTGGAAATATGAGAGAGATACCAACCTTTACACTCACAGAACATTGTCCACAGCATAACAGCATGGTCCCTGCCCTTAACATCTGAAAGGGCTACGCCTATCTCACACACCTTTTTATAGCACTGTTCGGAAATCACAGTGAGAACTGCAATCAGTACACAACTGGCTGCATGCAATTAGCAAATGCTGGCTAACAATTGGTGCAGAGGCCATCACATGGGCATATGCAGATACCTACAAAAGTATGCTGTACTCCATGTCCACGCATGCAATACTTTCATTGCACCCTGAGAAGAACATGAGAGAAAGACAGAGACAGAGAGAGAGAGAGAGAGAGAGACAGAGAAAACTGCAATTAAGCAGACAGAAACGAATTGTTCAGCAACAGCTACCTGAAAGCTGACAACTGGGAAGTGGAGCAGCAGGACAGAGAACCAGACAGCAGAAGAAGCAGCTGTGACAAACACAGGTAATGTAAAGTAATACTATAAAGGTGTACATACTGTGAACCCTCCATATGTGTCATTGGTCTGTATCCATATGTATATGAAGATGTGTAAAGGGCAGGAGACATACAGCAACTATCAGTGAAGGCTGTACATACATTTGTATGTGAGAGCATCTATGTGCACATATCACTGTTGTTTGATTGTAGGTTGTAGTGCCATGTACAAATTAGGTTACACAGCTATGTATGTTTAGCAGTATGTTAGTGTGTGTATACAGTATGGTAGACAAATATGTTGATATACCTGTCTAACATATGGATATGTATGTATGTCATCATATTGTATGTGTATATATATATATATGTGTGTATATATATATATATATATATATATATATATATATATATATATATATATATATGATATGCATATATGTATACATACATAGAGAGAGAGATGTAGGAATACATAGACAGATGTCGATAGAATATTGTACCAACATATCTATGTAATGCACATATGCAGATATAGATATATGTAGATACATATACATAGACAGACTTATCTGACTACCTACAGGTATGATTGTATATGATGACCTGCAACACAGCCTGTCCCACCCCTCTGTCACTCACACCCCTCTGTGCCCCTCCACATCTATGGCAATATATGTACATCAATATATATATATGTGTATATGTATACGGACATATATATATATATATATATATATATATATATATATATATATATATATATATATATATATAGATATATATAGATATATCTATATACATATATATATATATATATATATATAGAGAGAGAGAGATGTATATAAAGTCTGAGTGAGGCACATGTGTACAGATGTATTGCAACAGGTGCCTGGTGACAAAGGCATGGAGTGAACACCAGTGTCAAATCCGGAGTATCATACCACATTCCAGATCACCTACACCAGTAACCACCAGATATGTGATTGGCCACCCACCACTGCATGTGTCAGGGGTGAGCAAGGTCAGAAATGTGTAGAATAGTGGCCCCAATGATAGTCACAGTGGCACACTATCCCTGGAATACCTGCACATGGTATGTGTCCACAGACATGGTGAGTCAGGTATGGACATGTAGGTCAGTGTACCCCCCACACCACATAATGGATGCCATGGTATGGACCTCACATGACAGCAACAGATATGGAGAAGGACACAGTGACATGTACAACACTGTGACAACGCACTCAAACACATTACCAATGCACAGTGACTGACAACACCACAGAGTACACATATGCTACCCACATAGAGGTTACCACTCCCAGATTTACATATGGAGTTCACACCCATGACAGATGTCCAACAACCATAGTAACACCTCCCACCATCCACAACCTAAATGTCTGTTGTGTGTCGTCCGTGCCACTGCAATAGTGTGCACATGTGGAGGTAAGAGTTCCTACTCACAGATAAGACACACCCTGCAATAAACCACACAGTGTTAAGAAGCGAGACACCCCATGAGTACATGTCACACATACCCCTGCTGAATGTTAGTCAGATAGGTAATATGCCATATGAGTCGCCCTGTGTAACTGTGTGACGGCAGCAGGTACTATCACACCGCATGTGTCACAATGGTCAGGGTAGCAGAACAGTACGCTGTAGACACAGGGGCAATAGCATATTGTATAGTATTGTATTGTAATGTAATGTATTGTGTTGTATTGTATTGGTATGGTGAGGTGCCTCCTTCATGGAGTGGAACCACTGCTGCTGTGCGCCAGTGTACAGGTACATATCCTGTAGTCAGGCTAGTGTTACATAGCACTTCTATATGTGTGTTTAGCTCCTGTCAGAGGTTATGTAGCATGCAACTGGGGATACCATCAGGTCCCATCCATGTTGTGTATTCTGCTGTCCTGCGGGTGTCTCTCACCTGGACATCTGTGATGACGGTGAGGTTACAGTCAGCTGGGATAACTATGCCTTATTACAGGGGAGAGGGCGGGGTGACACCTGCACTGAACCTGTCCACCACAATGTTGTCGATATCTGTGGTGTCAGTGAAATATGTGTTGTGTACTACCCATGGGCATAGAGGATGGCTCCTGACCAGGTTGCTAACATAACTGAAGAAGGCCTCCTGGTCATCTGTAGTGTCACTCTTGATTTCCCTCTCAACGTTGCCCATGTAGTCAGTATGATGGGAAATAGATCCTTACCAGTGCTGCTCAGACATGCCCTCCCTTCTGTGAATGATGCTCTGTCTTGCAGTAGCTTCCATCTTCTGTAATACAATCTGTCTATGGCTGGGGTCCACCAGACAGGATGCTGTCCCTTTGTGGAGAGTGTCTTGGTCATATATGGGATTGCATGATCCATGCATTCTTGGAGATGTCTGTAGAAAGCAATTGTGTAGGGGTCACCATTGTAGGTTGTATCTGCCACTGGCCCAGTGGGCTGTAAGGATACCATATCACTGTTACAAAGTGTAAAGTTTGTATCTGTAATGTTATGCACTATAGTCATCTGTGCTGGTGGTGGAGGTAGGATATGTATATCCAGGGCAATCAGTGTGTGGTCAGCCCACAGTAGTTGCCGATGTAGGCCATACAGTACCTAGATACAAACCCCCAGAGTGAGGAGGTGCTTCTGACCTGAATCGGTGTTCTGACTGCTGGTGTTTGGTAGTATGTCGTATGGAGTCTGCCAGGTACTGTTGCACAGTTGCTGGCCGAGCACTGATACCTGGCCATCTACATGTGTATCCACCAATAGACAGACAGATGCTACATATGTGAGATATGTTGTATCATAACAGTCGAGTAGCATGTGTAGTATGTGTGCTAAAGTCTGCTGACATATATTGCTGATACCAGGTTATTTTCTTTCTCAGGTACATGGCCCACCAGCGGAACCCCACCTACTCCACAGCTGAGGATGAGGAGATACACCAGAGCCTGGTGCGGGACTATGCAATACTCTTTTCCCACACCAGCCAGAATCAGCAGGAGAGGGCTGCACTGTGGCAAGACCTTGTCCGTCGGGTAAATGATATAGGCACGCATAATAGGACATATGAGCAGGTACGACATCACTGCAGTGATTTAATCAGACATGTCCATCAGCGTGCATCAGATATCCACAGGCAACAGGTCGCCACAGGTGGTGGGGTGGCTACACATCCCCCACTCACCAGACTGGAGGGACTACTCCTGAGTGTAGTGGCTCCAGTCCACCAGCAACAACAACAGCAGCAGACATGCATCATGATGGAGGCTGGAGCCACACAGCAGCAAGACAGTGAACGTGCAGGTAATATGTCATATGTATAGTTGACTGTTGTGTACACTGGTAGTTAATGCATGTGTGAGGTGTGTCCTTGGTTTGTAGCTGTCACCATAGTATTTAATGTGCAAGTGTGATATCCTCAATATTAGCTGCTGACCTGTGAAAGGCGACTGTTGTACTCTGACCTGTATCATACTCAGTAACAATGGCACAGTTGTGCCCACTGACATTAGTTTCTTCATGTCTGCAGGACCCTCTGGTATAACTGCAATGCAGCCTATCCATGCTGGTGAGTGTGTATTAACAATTCCTGTAATAGTGTTGATAGTAATAGTACTATTTGGCTCACTTAGTACTGCTCTTTGTATGCATGTAGGTGTGTCTGTGTCTGTGTGTTGATATCACGCATACTGAGTACTGTACAATTGTGTGAAACTGTGTGCACATGTGCATGTGTGCATGTGTGCACCTGTGCACGTGTGCATGTGTGCATGTGTGCACCTGTGCATGTGTGCATGTGTACACCTGTGCATGTGTGCATCTGTGCACGTGTGCATGTGTGCATGTGTGCATGTGTGCATGTGTGCATGTGTGCACCTGTGCACCTGTGCATGTGCATGTGTGCATCTGTGCATGTGTGCACGTGTGCACCTGTGCATGTGTGCACCTGTGCACCTGTGCATGTGTGCACGTGTGCATGTGTGCATGTGTGCATGTGTGCACCTGTGCATGTGTGCACCTGTGCATGTGTGCATGTGTGCATGTGTGCACCTGTGCATGTGTGCATGTGTGCACCTGTGCATGTGTGCATGTGTGCACCTGTGCATGTGTGCATCTGTGCATGTGTGCATGTGTGCATGTGTGCACCTGTGCATGTGTGCACCTGTGCATGTGTGCATGTGTGCACCTGTGCATCGCTGGTAATGTGTAGACATTGTAAACTGTGTTTCCTGTTTCCTTCCCACAGGTTCTGTTGCTGCTCTGGTGTCATGTAGCAGGGAACCTGAGTCAGGTGCCGTGGGTACTGATAATGATGA
The DNA here is from genome assembly GCF_019279795.1 of Protopterus annectens. Lineage (NCBI taxonomy): Eukaryota > Metazoa > Chordata > Ceratodontiformes > Protopteridae > Protopterus > Protopterus annectens. Next base: position 657,984,674 of record NC_056728.1, read on the forward strand.
CATCGGTGTAATGGCACAGGAAGGTATGCCAGGGTCCGCCATTGGTCAGTCAATTGACAGTACACTGCTGTCGACCCCATCAATGCGCACAGTTATCCTGCCAATACACCCCTTGTCACCACTGTCCCTAGGTGATCGACAGCATACAGTGGGCACTGACCAGGGTAATGTGGTATCTGTGGCACATGCCTCCCCACACAGCAGCCATGGGCATGGCCCAGAGATGGTACCACACAGACAGATGTCTAGGGGTTCTCGTGGGAGCATCGTGCCCACAGAGGTCTTACAACCTCAGCTATGTTTCGGACTGTCATGCAGGCACAGTCACGTATGGAACGGTACACCAGACAGGGTCTGAGGGAGCTGGCAGCATGTCACACAGCCATGACTGACAGTATGCGTGACATTGCGGCTGCCATCCGTGATTTCACCGATGTCGTAGACAGACGTTGTGGGGACATATTAGACCGGTTCCACAACTACATGTCCATGAGCCAGGGTGATGGTGGGAGGTTGAGGCGTCGACGTGGCCGTATGCCAGCAACAGCAGCAGCTGGCAGTCGGCGCAGACGACAACAGGGCCGCAGCCGCCCCCGTAGTGCCAGCAGCAGCCCCAGCAATGCTGGGTCTGTGCTGTCATCAGACCGCCCCAGGAGACCATGTGCACGTGGCTCTGGACAGGCCTGACAGGGATCTGTGTCCAGTCAACGAACACCTGCTTCTGATGACAGTACCCAGTCTGGGTTGGTACCGGATACGGTCCGTAGCACCCCTTCAAGGCACAGGTACCGTGTCCATGGCCAGAGACACTGATCTGTATGACCTGGCAGGTACAGTCTGTGGCTGTCCACAAACACCAGTATATGGCAGCCATGAGGTGGAACTGTGTGCATCCATACACACATGCAAATTGACAACACCTAGGGCTACCGCATACACGCACACACTGCATCAACATTGCCTCACCTTCTACTGCTGTCCCTCACCAACACACATACACATACATGTCAATTTGTGGTATGGGTGGCTGACTCAGGCATACCAAGTTCACACCCTGTGCATATGATGAAACTGTGCCACCTCCTGCAATCTGTAACAACTGTGCAGGTACAGGTTAACATGTTGCTGATGCACAGGGTGACCACATAGATGTGTAGTAATAGTATCATGTTGTTAACAGTACTGTGTGCTGAATTAATTGTGGGTATATCACAGCATGCCTGATGCAGTAAGTGTGTGATTGTCATGTCCTGTTGTCTACACCCATGGTAAGTACCATAGTGTATCATCTGCACATGTTGGCATACTGGTGGTAATGATGTCAACAGAAGGCTACATACATAGGTAGCACAGAGGATAGGGTAATGAATGTAGTAATACACAATGATGGACATGTAAATTGCAAGTGGCATGTTGCCCACACTAGACTCTGCACTGCAGATGTTTGAGGATGTTGATATGTGTGCAGTACTACACAGCTGGTACAGGACACACAGGAGCACCCTAGCACTGCATGCACACATCCCATACCATGCTAGACAGCCCCAACACACATAACTAACTGTCACAGGAGGGAGAGTCCCCATATATGTCAGGGATACTGTGGTGGCAGGCCAGGGAGCATACATCCTACTAAGTATGGAACCACTGAGTGAAGGCTCAGTGTCTGTTATTTGACATGTGTATTACTGCAGGTATGAGCACATGGGTTTCTATCCAGTTATTGTACATCCTGACAGTACATGCATGTTCCGTACACTTGTGTGCACTGAGACTGGACCCTAGCCATCTGACCCGTGTATTTCCATGTACATGTGCATAGTGCCTGCATATATGCAGTGTTACCTACTGGAACTGGTACAGCTTGTTTGTTGTACAATGGACTACATGGAGCCCTGTTTACTGTATCTTTGTTTGCATGCATGTTTGCTTGCAATTACCCTGGAATACTGATCACACCTGCAATGCATAGTTATAGAGCTTCTGTGGACTCCTAGTGCCATCTGCATAGCCTACTATATGTATGTCCATGTCCCACTTAACAGGTTGTCACTGTTTGTCCTGTTCACATGTACATTGCCTGTGACAGTGCATATGACCTGCCTGGCATGTGTCCACGTGAGCAGTCATATATGCTACTGCTAACTAATCACAGGCACTACACCTTCACACAGTCATCTTCTGTTGAACTACCTGCTTTGCTAGGGACAGCCTGCACCTGTCACCCCTGGCCTTTCAGATATTGGCAAAGGCTCTTGCTACCCCCATAGTGCCTATGTTAGGCAGGGCTCAAATGACAAACCCACCTTCATAGGTATCACAAGGGATAAGACACTAAGAGCAATGCTACCCAACGCCAGATGTCTAAACCTCCAGATGCATGCACCCAAAACACTCCTTGGCATGGATAACATCGATATCTGTGCAGTAACAGATGCCTGGTTCAGGGCTACTGAGAGCACACCAGCACTACCCAGTGTAACCTGGTTGATTTCTCTGATACAGTCACCAAGGCCATTGCCGAGGGGAAGGTGGTTCACACAGCCTACCTGGACCTTGCAAACGCCTTCACAACAATACCCCACTTGGGCATGCTAGGGAAGCTCACCAGCTTAAATATAAGCCCCTATGTCACTAGATGGATTGCACAGTGGCTCAAGAACAGAACCCACATGGTTAGTATTGCTGGAGCCATGCCAGACCCCATAACAGTTACAGGTTGTGTCCCACAAGGCTCAGTCCTGGGACCCTCTTGTTTGGTATATATTTATTGGAGGTACAGGCCAACATGGATGAACTGTGGCTGTCCAAATATGCAGATGACTGCAAACTGGCCACCATAATCGACTCCCCAGCTGACACAAGCATCTTCCAAAGGGGCATCATAGCAACAGACAACTTGTGCCAGAGCCATGGCCGTCTGCTGAACAGTGTTTAGAAGGGGAATGTGCATCCTGTAGTCTGTTCACCTAGTTGCCAAAAGGGACATTGTCCTCACACACACTAACCCCCCTCAGCCAATAACACACACTTCAACTCAAGTAACACAAATAACTAAGAAGATACTAACAAAGTGCACTACCAACGGGAAATGGAGAAATCTCCAAATAAAACTTGTAACAATCACCAAGTCGATCCAAGCAAGTAAAAGCCAAAAACACTTTAATAAACGAAGCGCTTTTCGTCTACTGGATCAGTAGACTTCTTCAGAGTTTTAAAACAGAGTCTAATCAGTCAACATAAATAGCACTTTGTTACAAGCAATTACTCAAGTAAATGCAAATTAAATTGTTACTAATCAGCTCTTAAAGTGGCATACTAAAAATCCGACACCAGGAACATGTTAAAAGTACTAAAGGACAAATGTTTAGACAATGAACCCTTTTAAAAATGTATACTTATAGAACTATTATTATTGAAACATACTTTAACCATTCTTTAAATTTAAATTTAAAATTAACCACTCTTAGTGGGTAAATGGACTATGTTATTTCATACTCACTTTAGTTACAAATATTTAAACTTACTTAAATGCAACATTTACCTTCTTAAACTTTTTAACTTTAATACACAGCTAATTGAACACTGGTCATTAAGACCTGGAAATACATACGAATTCAGTTTTATTTGCCAAAACAATTCTCTTTCTTCGAGTAACAAATGGAGGGGGGCACCTTGGTGGCTGTCAATAATTTGATCAATTATTATAAACTTAAAATGGTGGTCATTGAATAGAGAAATGTGTTTTGCTAGCGCATTCTCTAATTTATTTTTCCTAATAGCATAAAGATGTTCATAAATTCGGTCCTGGAGTCTACGTTCGGTCTTTCCTACGTAGAACCCTGGGCATTGTTGGCACATAGCTAAATAAACCACCATACGAGAATTACAGTTTGTCCTATGTCTCAAGCTAAAAGTTTTTCCATTAATATTAAACTTGTTTGTTTCAGAAATACTACTACACCTGTTACAATTTTGACATTTGAATGTACCAGGAGTTTTAACAAACCTAACTGGGGGGTTTTCTAATAAGTTTTTCAGATTTCTTCCTCTCCTAAATGTAATTTCAGGTCTAGTCCCCAATTTATTGTACAAAAGTGAATTAGATTTAAAAATGTCCCAATTCTTTTTAATGATGTCAACTATAACATAACTATCAATGTTAAATGTTAAAATAAGTCTAGGATGATTCTCTTCCTTAAGACTAATAGAATCTGATGACACATTGTTAGATACATTAAAAGGGACACTCACATTTCGTTCTTCTCTAATCAGTGGTGTTGCGTGTCGTGTGCCCAATATAGGTTTAAATAACCCTAGATGTCTTTTCTGAGCTACTTCTGCTATAAGTGTTTCCAAAAGTACAAGAGGGTACCCCCTAAGGGAAAACATTGATTTCAAATGTTTACATTCATCCTCAAAGTCAGCGTCCAGGCTTACTATTCGGACTGCTCTCACAAGTTGTCCCTTAATAACTGATTTCTTTTGAAAATTAGGATGACAACTTGTGAAATGTAAGAGGGAGTTGGAATACGTCACTTTTCTGTGAATGGTAGAAATGTATGCGCTTAACTCAACTTTCTTCTCTAGCCAAATGTCTAAATAGGCCACAGCACTAGTACTAAAGGTCGAGGTAAATTCCAAAAAATAAGTAGAGGAATTAAATACATCGACTATAGTTTGACCAAGTATCTCATCCCCTTCTAGTAGTATAAATATGTCGTCCAAGTATCTAGTGTAAAAACAAATTTTCTCCTTCAACAAGTTGTTGTTAAACACATATTCTTTTTCCCAAAATGCCATCACTGTGTTCGCCACACTAGCTCCACAAGGGGAGCCCATTGCTACCCCCACTTTCTGCAAGTAGAAATTGTCTCCTAAAGTGAAATAGTTGTTATATAAAATTATTTCCAATAGTTCAATCACTAAGGAAATTTCATTTGTGGAAGCATTTTTATTTTTAAGCATAGCAGCCACCCAATCGGTGGCTGTGGAGTGGGGAATACAAGTGTACAGATCCTTGACATCGACTGTTAAAAAGTTACAGCTGATGTCAAAGTCCAGAGTGTTAATCTTGGCTAAAAAGGACCAAGAATCCTTGCAGATATGTTCTTCATCCACAAGGTATTTTTTAAGAATGGAGTCTACTACCTTCGCACAAGTATACGTCGGTGATCCGCGACTGTCCACAAGAGGGCGCATAGGGGGATGAGAGATATCCTTATGGATTTTGGGTATACCAAATAACCTAGGATATCTTGGATATGGGGTTAACATGTAGTGGTATTGTTCCTCATGTAGCCTACCTTCAATAAACATGTCCTCAATACTACTCTTAATAAGTGAATATGCCCTGTTAGTCTCAGATCTAGAACTAGCCTGGTACGCTGCGTTGTTAACTAAATCACACATCCTATTAAGGTAGTCCTCCTGATCAAATATAACTGCCCCTCCCCCTTTGTCTGGTTTACAAACACGTAAGTTGTAAAGACGAACAAATTCTATCAGGTCACACTCCTTATTCTTATTCTTAACGTCAGAATTCGTGACGTGTTTAACATTATGTCTCAAGTCAAGTTCGCACATTGTTTCAAATAGTTGAATAAGTGGATGTAGTGGTGGATTAAATGTACTAGCAACCCGAAATAGGTCGGGTTTGGTACTGTTTGCCTCGTATCCACCTAACATTAGGTTAAAATTTAATTTCCGAGAAAACAGTTTAATATCTAAAGTTGTTTTGACCAAATTCAAGTTGTTTTTAGGAACATAAGTGTAACCCTTAGCTAGTAATTCAATTTGCTTCGTTTATTAAAGTGTTTTTGGCTTTTACTTGCTTGGATCGACTTGGTGATTGTTACAAGTTTTATTTGGAAATTTCTCCATTTCCCGTTGGTAGTGCACTTTGTTAGTAATAACACACACTTACCAATTGCAGGATTCAAACCCTTATCTGACTGTTATGACACTTGAGACGGATGCATTAGCAGAGCACGCTATTTGCATTACTCGGGGTTTTCTCTTCCCCTGCTATACTTATAGAGTGCTGACATCATCAGTGTTTAGAAAAGGGAATGGGCATCCTGTAGTCTGTTCACCTAGTTGCCAAAAGGGACATTTCCCTCACACACTAACCCCCCTCAGACAAACACACACACTTGCCATTCACAGGATTCAAACCCCTACCTAACTATGTTATGACACTTGAGACGGACGCATTAGCAGAGCGCGCTATTCGCATTACTAGGAGGTTTCTTTTCTCCTGCTGTACTTATAGGGTGCTGACATCATCGGTGTTTAGAAAGGGAATGTGCATCCTGTAGTGTCTTATCCTATTTGCCAAAAGGGACATTTCCCTCACACACACAAACCCCCCTCAGACAAACACACACACTTGCCATTCGCAGGATTCAAACCCCTACCTAACTCTGTTATGACACTTGAGACGGACGCCTTAGCAGAGCGTGCTATTCGCATTACTGGGAGGTTTCTTTTCTCCTGCTGTACTTATAGGGTGCTGACATCATCGGTGTTTAGAAAGGGGTTGTGCATCCTGTAGTGTCTTATCCTATTTGCCAAAAGGGACATTTCCCTCACACACAAACCCCTCAGACAAACACACACACTTGCCATTCGCAGGATTCAAACCCCTACCTAATTATGTTATGACACTTGAGAAGGACGCATTAGCAGAGCGCGCTATTCGCATAACTGGGAGGTTTCTTTTCTCCTGCTGTACTTATAGGGTGCTGACATCATCGGTGTTTAGAAAGGGAATGTGCATCCTGTAGTGTCTTATCCTATTTGCCAAAAGAGACATTTCCCTCACACACACAAACCCCCCTCAGACAAACACACACACTTGCCATTCGCAGGATTCAAACCCCTACCTAACTATGTTATGACACTTGAGACGGATGCATTAGCAGAGTGCGCTATTCGCATTACTGGGAAGTTTCTTTTCTCCTGCTGTACTTATAGGGTGCTGACATCATCGGTGTTTAGAAAGGGAATGTGCATCCTGTAGTGTCTTATCCTATTTGCCAAAAGGGACATATCCCTCACACAGACTTACACACACACCAACCCCACTCACACACACACACTGAGCATTTGCAAGATATGAAACCCCTACCTAACTATGTTATGACACTTGAGACGGACGCATTAGCAGAGCGCGCTATTCGGATTACTGGGAAGTTTTTTTTCTCCTGCTGTACTTATAGGGTGCTGACATCATCTGTGTTTAGAAAGGGGAATGTGCATCCTGTGGGAGGGCAGACACCAAGCACACTATGGCTAAGCTGTCATTCACTAGGGCAAACAGCCTAGTGTTGACCTCTACACCATTATGTTTAATTGTCAAATGCACATTATTTGTTGCTGGTAGACTGTTTGCATATCTTTATTGTCATAGCATTCCCTGTTTGTATGAACAACTTCTGCATCTGTGGAAAATGTTTGCATATGGGAGGGATCCACTATATCACGTATGTCTCTGTAGTCATTTAACTGTGTGCACTGGGCAGACTGCTGTAATGTGGTTGGTTCCTGGCATAACACATAACAATACCAGATATGTGTGTCCAACTGCTAAACCGAGATTTGGACTAAGTGTGTGAGCATGCCCAGTTCAGCCTTCCCATGGCATGTTGTCAAAGTGTGTGAGCATGCCCAGTGTGAGCATTCCATATGTTGGACTCTGCAGCCCACCACATTTGTGGATGTGTGTGAACTTCAACAACTATCACCCATTTATGGTTGTGGGTTGTATGTCATGTTGTGTAGTTACTGTACAACTGCTTTGTGTGTGAACACAACAGGATTATACTGTGCCTGCAGTGTTTGCATGGGATACTTTGCATACAGTTGTCAACATCCTTTCACACTGACCTAACACTGTAGTACTGTATAGTGTACTGGTAGTACTTTGACTGTGGTGGACAGTATCCTGGGCTTTACTGCTATCACTGCTTTACATTTCGATAGTGGGCACAACAGCCTGGTTGGGGCCAGTTGTGTACATCTGACCATGTTGCATTCTGTTCAGATATGAACGACTTATACCAGGCTTGTCCAACATTGTTAGTGTATTCCACAACATAGGTGTACAATTGCAAACACTAGCGATGTGCCCTAGTCCATGTCTAATGCAAGTTGGAGAGTGTGTTTGTCCTTCAACACACATTGTAAGAGGAGTTTGCCATGACATATGTCATGGTTAGTATACTGTGCCTCTGTCTACCTGTGACATGACAGTGATACCCAGGATAAACCTACCATCTCCCGTCCACCCATCAGGATTCCTATTGAGGAAAATTGATAAGTGACTCTATGGGTAGCCTGTGCTGAGGGTTCACTCATGGGTGGGAGTGGCTTCTGTGTTATGGATCACACAGTACAGCTTGTCCTATGTAAGTCAGTGCTGGGGTTCAGGTCTCTCATGTGCATAGCTCACTGCCATTCAGATTGTACAAGGTGCAGCATGTTTATTGATGCCAGCAACACAGGCAACACATGGCATCTGTGTAGGCTGTTTGATACTCCTGATGAGGTACTGTTGGGGACTTTACAGTTGATGGAGGTGTCTGCTGAGGTACATCCCACAGGGGCTATTGTAGTCGATTGTACCACTGATGCAGGATGACTGCAGAGCCACAATGACCTCCCCTTATGTAGATCTGACAGCCTTCATGATTAGGTGGGTATATGGTATGTTTCTGTAAACACTACAGCACATGTTTGTCCAATGCAGGATATCTATCCCCCTGTGTCCCCAGGTCTCTCATTACATGTTAACTACATACTGGGTTAACACCTATGTGGTAATTGGTGGGCACTTACTGTATATCCACGGGGGTTGACTATACACGTTTCTGCACTTAGCTTGCTGACATAGCTATGGCACCAGTTGTCTGTTTCTATGTGGCCCTTTTGTGGGATGCATGTGTCAGCTGGTGGATCATATGTGGTGAGCAGTTTGTAGTCCTCTGCAAAAATGTTAGGACACAGTCCTTCCATGTTTGCCTGTACCTATGGGACATATATACCAGACGAGGGAGATACCAGGACAAAGCCTTGTGGGATGCCAGTTATATCTGGTTTGTAGTCTGACATGGCTGAAGCATGTCTGACCATGTCTGTTCTGTCCTTGGTCTGGTTTACAACCCCTCTACTGACATGTGGGTTTATATGTACGCTGGTGAGCCTATCTATACTGAACATGTAGGGTATTGTATAGAAGCCTTTGCAAGGTCCAGATACACTGTGTGGAGCACATTGCCCTCATCAATGACCTTAATGACTGTTTCAATTGAGTCAAACATGGTTAGGGGCAGGATCTGCACTTGAGAAGGCCACACTGGGTTGGGTCCGGTGTCAGTAGGTCCCCAACATCCTTATGTCTGTGGTACATGCTGATCCTTTCCATAGCTGTGCAAACTGGGCTTCTCAGGATTCTGGGGTAGTACTGTTCAGTATCCATTCAGGCAACACCTTTGTTGAGAAGGACCACTGTTGTTGTACACTGCTCTTTGGATACATATTCTGTGGTAAGGCTGACATTGAGCAGTAGTGTGGTTTGGCATTCCATTCATCTTAGAGTCCATGTTGCACTAAGCCCAGGACACCATCTCATACCATTGCTGCTGTGTGTTTTGCTTTTGAGATGTTGTCTGTTACCTCAGCATCTGCAATGTCAGGGGGCCAGCAGTCTGCTGGGATAGATATTCTGCATTCGTGGGGGTGGGGGGATTTGCACTGCACCTGTCAGGATGTATGTTGGCAATATGTGTGTGTGTTTACGGTATTTGTGTGATTCAGGGCATATGTGTGCATTCCCAACATGGCTCCTACCATCAGTTGTGTAAGCCTTGGGATTATCCTAAGTGTCCTGTACAATTTGTATCTACATAGGTTCATAGGTTCATACTAGGCTATCCACCCTGGGCATTTGTTAGCCTAGCCAGAGTGTGTGTGGCTTTTGAGACCCCTTGCTATGTGGATATTATGGCCATTTATGATTTGCTTTGCTGTGCCTTTGTCTGGACATGACACAGTGAAGACCCCCACTGTAACTCTACAATCATCCATCCACTTGGCAAGATTCCTGTTGAACAGTGTCAGTGAGGGGCTCTGCCTAACATGGAGTGGGATTCTGGTCCAGGGTGTGGGGAGCCTCTGGATTATGTATCTGTCCCAACGGCACATCCTATTTCATTATTTGTTGAGGTTGACATCTTTCACTCTCGCAGCTCCAATGGATATGTGTTTTCTGGGGTGGAGCATGTCCATTACTCCTGTGTTGGGCATGGCCTCCTACAACAGGCATGCAATGCCTCTGTGTGGGCAGTATGTGACTGGATTCAGCTGGAGTATCTACAGCCAGGCAGCATATGACATATATTTGAGACACTTTATCCTCTTGGTGAGGTACCTTTGAGGTCTTTCTAACTGCTGCAGGTGTCAGGTAAGGTAGATCCCATATGAAGTATTGTACTAGATTATGGGTGTGATTAGAGAAAAGTATAGGGGCACAGTGACCTCTGTTGCCGTAGATGTGACTCCTTTCCTGATACGGTGTCAAATGTAGACAGTCTTCCTAGCCACATTGGCAATGTGGGTGTCACATAACAGGTTACTGTCCACTTGTGTCCCTAGGTCCCTGGTTACTCCTTCCATACATAATGGTTTACCACCTATGTGGTAATTCGTGGTACCTTGTTTGGTATTTGGTGGAACATTCATACTGTCCAATGTCTTCAGGACGGTTGGGGGGGGGTTATTGTGTGTGAGAGTGCGGTCTGTAGCATGCTACAGACTGCACAGCAGTCTTGCCTACAGTTAGTTGCACATGGGTGAACTCCACTGCCTTGTACATTGTCAGTTACCTGGACGTATGGGTGTCTGTGCTGCCTATGGATACTCACCCTCCTTTTATGTTTTGTTCCAGGTTTTGGGGCCATGACACATGGTACGTGGTATAACCTGGTAGTGCTGGTGTGCTGTCAGGAGCCTTGCAGCAGGTTTCTGTCACTGCACAGACATCGATGTTCTCTATTCTGGGGATGGCCGTGGGAGCATGCATATTGGGGTGTACACATCTGGCATTGGTCAGCATTTCCCTTATGTTTCTTCCCACTTATGTTTTCTAGGGTGGTGGGTCAGTCTTTTCAGCCTTGCCTACAAAAGGCTCTATGGAGGTGGCAAAGGCCTTATCCAATATTCAGACGCCCAGGGGTAACAGGTGCAGGCCATCCCAAGAACAGCTGCATGGCTTGTCAAGCATGACATCCCAAGCAGACAGACATTGGATCCCCTTGGAATGACACCAGTAAGTGTGCTACTTGCTATGACTGATCATTCCGTGTTTATACTGTGGCATTATTCTTTGTAAGGGTAGGATGCTGCAAACAGTGAGTGTCATACCGGCCTGGACTACATAATCGGATAGCTCATCTGTGTCTCTTTACATGTAGTCTAGGGCAGTACATCTCAGGTCATTCACACCAGCATGGACTATGACTGCATCATATGTCTACTTGCTTTGGAGTGACCTACATATTTCTGTTATGTGGCATATTGTGGCAGCCTACAGGCAGCTTACTGTACCCTTTCCCTTGTTCAGTCTGGTGTGCAGGACAGCAGTGTGTCTGACTATGGAGTCACCTATTACAACTGTATCAGGCATGTTGTTTCTCCTTCTGGCCTGTGACTGTTTGGCACACCAGCTTTGTGTGCTATGTGTTGCATGTGCTATGTTTGGAGGCTGTTTCATTGGGTGTCTGCTTTAGAGGCCTCTGTTGGTGTGCTGTGTTTGTGATTTCTGCCTCCGGAATGTATTTCTGTGTTTATGTGTTTGGTTTGCAGTTGTGATAGGTCTATGTGGGTATGTGTTTGTGGTGTGTGTGGTTACCTTCTCCTACTGACTTGTTTTGGGAGTACTGAGTTGAGGGAGCTCAGCCTCCAGTTTGGATGTATGGTTGCATCTCTCACATATATTTGTATTTCTTGGGTGGAGTTGGGGGTTGTCTGTGTACTTGGGGCAGGTGTAACATTGCCTCAGGATTCACAGATTCCACTTGTTGTGGCTGGCCTTAGTGGATTGCATGTGTGGACAGATTTTATTGCCATACTACGGATCAGTAATTACTTCATTGTTCATGTTTGCTGTATCATGTAGTAGCTTCCTCATTCTCTTGCATGTTTTGGTTATGGCTGGTGTCCACCATGCCAGATTTAGGCACTGTGTCTTGTTTTAATTTAGGACTGCATAATCCAAGCATTCCTGGCAGTGTTCATGGAATGGCTGTATTACAGGTTCTGAGGTGTGGCCCATATTTTGCACCTGCACGGACCTTTAGTGGATTCCACATCAGTTTGGAGGTGTGCAAATATTGCTTAGCACATGTTTTCCACTGTGGTTTCCCGGCCAAGGACTGTGGTCAGGATTTGTATATCCAGTGTGATTACTATATGGTCTGGTTTTACCAGTGGGCAATACACTTCTCATCTTGACATCCCGCACTCCATGTTGCTGATTATCACATCCAGTATGCTTACCCTCTTGTGGGGTGGTACGTTGTTCCTGGGCCTTTTGGTTTGTGGATTCGATGAACTTTTGTCTTACACTGTTGCAGCTGGTATAATGCTCCCAGTCTATATGTCTGGGTATTTGCAGTCGCCCAATATAATGTGGTTTGGAGGACTTGATATATTCATGTATTCCAGCATAGGCCGGATGCAGTTCCTGGTGTTGGGCCAGTAGTCTGTAGCAGGCTGTAAACTGGGGGGCAGTTTTAGCCACTGTTACTTGAGCATGGCTAGTCCATGCTGCTTTTTGTGGTGGTACCAACATGGGGGTGTGGTTATCCTTGACAATTCTTGCTAGTCACCCTCCTTTTGTAGCTTGTTCCAAGTTTTGAGGCTGTACAGCACAGTATGAGGTGTAACCTGGTAGTGTTAGGGTGGTGTTGTGAGCCTTGCCTCAGTTTTCTGTTACAGCACAGTTATCAACATTCTCTATACTGGGTGAGCTTAGACTGCATGCATCCTGCTGTTTCAACTTATCCCTTATCTTAGAAGGTAGAAAAACACCCACAAGGGCAGATACCAATAATAAAAGAAACCACCGCACGGCACAATCCACCTTCAATATAGCAGCGTTGTATACACCAAAGACACTCCTTGGATATAAAAACAGTATGAATTTATTGAAACTTGTTGTTTTAAAACAGAAAAAACGACTAAGCGCTTTCGCCAGCAATCTGGCTTCTTCAGAGTCGTTTGTTACATCTTTAACCACACATATATATCCCACACAAACTAATTTCATTGGTCGAGAACTCATTGCTACTCAACAGTTAAAAAACCTTAATAAGTGCCTCATTGTTTACCTACTACAACATAAATTGAATATTGTGTTGACAATATGCAAATACATCCTCGTCAACCTCAATGTGTTGACCTAATATATATCAATATAAATATTGCTAAATTTCTAATAAAACCAATAATCTAAAATTACAAAATTTTCTGTTAAAAACATATAACATACTATGTTAATAAGCTTACTAAATGTGGTTGACAAACTAGTGAAGGTGTAAATCAAACTTCAAATCTGCTGGGACCTAAGCTTTAAAATGGGTTTGAGAGAAATACAGTCATTCAGGCCAGGTGGTCTACAGGCATCCAACCTTAACTGCCATTCTGCCTCTAATGCTCCTACTCTGTTGGATACATCACCTCCTTCGCCATAATCCCATACCCGCCCTATGACAAAAAATATATACTTTTTAAAATCTATACATCTCTTGCTGTGCAGAAACAGAGCATTGTGCAAATCCTTCTTCTTGATGGACCTTGTGTGTTCAGCAATCCTGTCACGTAGTCTCCTGACAGTTTTACCTACATAATACGCCTCACACGATGTGCATGTTGCCAAATAAACTATATTCTTTGTCAAACAATTACACTGCCCAGGACATCCAATTGTGTATTTGTGCCCTTCTACACAAACATATGTACCCTCATTAATGTACCTGCACCATCTACACAACCCACACCTTTTCATGACAGATTTATAAATCTTCCTATTTTTCCTTTCCAAAATACCTTTCAAATTTTGGCCTCTACTATACACAATTACAGGCCCAACTCCTAGTATATTCTTACTCTCCTCACTCAATACCGTGTCCCATGCAGCTTTCAAAATGTTGGGCAGTTCAGGTGACCTGTGATTGTACTGCATTACACATCTTAACTCAACACTTTTCTCCTTCTGTTGTTCATTAATCAAGTCTACCCCGCTACGCAAAATAGGTGCATACCTACCATTTCTTTCCCTTAACACATCCTTCTTAACGCTAAGGAGTAATTTCAAGGGATACCCTCTGTCCAAGAACATCCCTATTAGTTTAAATAACTCTTCTTTGAATGTATTATCATTGCTCACCAACCTTGAAATCCTTATCATTTGTCCCCTGATTACTCCTTTGCGCTGATGAAAGGGGTGACAGCTGGTGTAATGTAATAATGAGTTGGAGTAATTCTCCTTTCTGTAGATGTTACTCTCGAATCCTCCATTACTCTTAACAATCATTAAATCTAGAAAATTTATCCTTTCCTCATGCCATTGAAAAGTGAATTTCAAAAATCCAGTTGTTTTGTTTAAAAAATTAACAAACTCAATTACTGATTGCTCATCCCCCTTCCATAAAATCAGAATATCATCCAAAAATCTGTTGTACATGATTACATTATCTGTATAATATTTGGATGAAAAAATATGTGTTCTCTCCCATGTCAACAAAACTGCATTTGCAAACACTGGGGCACATCTCGCACCCATGGCTACTCCTGACACTTGCTGAAATAACTCACCCTCAAACAAAATAAAATTGTTTTTCAACACAAGCTCCATCAAATCACGCAAAAAATTAGCTTTTGTCCCTTCTATCAAACCACTCTCAATCATGGCCTCATAAAACATTTCCAATCCTTGCTCATGCGGAATGACAGAGAATAAATTCACAACATCAATTGTAAGAAATCCAAAAGCTGAATTCCCTGTCTCCACTTTCCTCAGTCTGTCAAGGCAATGCCATGAATCCCTTATAATGTGCTGAGCTGCACTGACCACATCCTTGACAGCTACATCTATAAATGCTGCCAGGGTTTCCGTTTTCGATCCCCGTGCAGAAACAATAGGTCTGAACTGTAATTTAACTGCCCCCTTGTGAACCTTTGGAATACCAAACAGGTTGGGTAGTCTCGGAAACTCTACATGCAGATAATTATATTCAATTTCATTAATGTATCCCTGAAACAGTGCATCATGTAGATGTAGGTCAATTTTATAATAAGCTCTATTAATCTCACCCCTTGAAACAGTAGCGTAAGTGTCATCACTATTCAAGATGGCAGAAATTTGTGAGATGTAATCAGTGTTGGTCATCACTACCATCCCTCCCCCTTTATCTGGCTTCATGAATCTATATAGTCCAGATTTTTTAAGACCATCCAACAGTTCCCTCTCTTGTCGTGTTAAATTGTCATTTACATAATGAACATTATTGAGAGTTTTCCGCATTTGTATTTCCGTTAACTTTTCAAAACTCACTATCTCAGAGTTAAAAGGGGGAATGAATGTACTCTTTCTTTTGAAAATGCTTGTGTTGTTGCCAGGATCTGTGTTTACTTCCCAAACTAACCTTTCCTTGTTTGCAAAAAACATCTTCAGGTGCATTTGCCTTGTAAACATTTTCACATCCAACAGTACATGAGCTATATCCAGCTTGAACATAGGTACAAAACTAACACCTTTGCAAAACAATTCAAAATGTGTTTCACCTATAACCAGTTCTGTGTAGTTATAAATACAGAAACCTTTTTTCTTAATCAACTGATGGTTCTTACCTTCAATTGTCACTATGTCATTGACATTTACAACAGGGGTGACTACAGTTTCCACATTATTTCTACTCATATGATTCTCATCATGTTCAACAACAGATGTCCTATCCCCAGTGTATCCATTTTCAAATACAGAACATTCATTATAATCCGAATGTTCAAAAACATAGGAAAAATCACTGTCAACGTCAATAGGGTCATGACTGATCTCACATAAGGAATTTTGAACTGTCCCAACATTAACATTCAAAAAATCTTTTAATATCTCCCCCTCCTGTTTATCCTCCCCCCCCGATTGTACTGCTGTGATTCCCCCACAGTCCTGTCTCGATTTTTCAGTCTCTCCGATCTCAGAGGACTGTGCTCGGTGTCCAAAAAATCATCACTGTCCAAAAACTCTGCATGAAAATCAACATTGACCCCACCATTGTCAGTATTATCAGTACCGTTGACTCCCATCCTACGGACACGCTGTTTCACACCTGGGGGATACACACAATTGTTTTTATAATCTGCCGTGTCTCTTTCAAGTTTCTTCTTTTTGGTAGCAAGTGTTTTGGCAACTATGGAGTCTACATTGTTCATTGCCCTATCAAAATTGGCACGGTATTGCGAAAATAATAAATCTTTCGTGATACTCACATGCAAACTGCTGATTTGATCTTTGAGCTCAGCCAACTTTGACTCATTGTTGCGTAAAATAATGTCCAGCATCTCCAATCCAGTTCTATTAAATAGGGCCGTTAACTCACGAAATGCCACTGTATCTTCCTCTATCCCCATCGGCCTTTTCCAAATGCGAAGGCCCATGGGTACTTGGTTTAGTTCCTTCGACTGCCTAAGAAAAGCGCTATCCAACTGGATAGCTCGATACTTTGTGCACAGTTTTTCATATTGAAAAATTTGTTCTTTTACACAAGGAAACGCCGCTGTTCTGTTGTTGTTGAAATTAGTTTGTGTGGGATATATATGTGTGGGTAAAGATGTAACAAACGACTCTGAAGAAGCCAGATTGCTGGCGAAAGCGCTTAGTTGTTTTTTCTGTCTTAAAACAACAAGTTTCAATAAATTCATACTGTTTTTATATCCAAGG
The DNA here is from genome assembly GCF_019279795.1 of Protopterus annectens. Classification (NCBI taxonomy): domain Eukaryota; kingdom Metazoa; phylum Chordata; order Ceratodontiformes; family Protopteridae; genus Protopterus; species Protopterus annectens. The sequence goes on from NC_056728.1 coordinate 658,001,676, forward strand.
AGTGTCTTTGGTGTATACAATGCTGCTATATTGAAGGTGGATTGTGCCGTGCGGTGGTTTCTTTTATTATCCCTTATCTTATTCTTATCCCTTCTGGTACCTCTGGAGATAGGTTTGTGTTTTGAGCCTTACCTATTCAGGGCACACTGTGCGTGACAACAGCCTTTGCCAGTATCCATACGGCCTGCACTGATAGGTGCACGCCAGTCCTAGCAGGTGGTGCATCATGTCATGCTCAGCATGCCATCCCAGACTGGCACACATTGGGTCCCCTTTGAGTACCTGCAATACATCAGTCAATTGTTGCACTTGATCATCTCATTGTCATGTTGTGGCATGCTGCTTGTTGAGGGTAGGATGTTAGTCAGGGTCCTCAGGTGTGCATATGGTACTTGGTGTTACATTACTTAACACATAGCATTCATGCCTCAGGTGGTGCTGCAGGGCTTCCTCTGTCGGATGCGCATATTACACTTCCCTGTACATGTTTGAGAGCAGGTTGTGTCACGTTAGGCATCCCTGTTACTATATGAGTGAGTCAGAGAGGGGTATCATTCCCAAGGTTCCTACTGAGCCAATGTATGTGCTATGCGTTGCCTCTTTGCCAAGGCCAGGGCATACTGGGCACGCCTCCTTCTGCCTACTGGGGCAGGCTCAGGTTGTTCCTCCTCCGAGTCACGCTGTGCCTGTGGTGGCCTTGGCAATGGTGGGGGGCTGTTTGGTCCAGCCCTATGCTGGTCCTGCTGCAGCTGTTTTCGGAAGATCATATTATGTAGCATAGCACATACCATGACAATTTGGGTACATGTAGTTGCTGTGTACTGCAAGGCTCCACCAGATGTGTCCAGACACCGGAACCGTGACTTGAGCAGCCCAAACACACGCTCTATTACATTACGTGTTTGTGCGTGTGCCTCATTATGGCGTTCCTGTTCAGGTGTGTGTGCATTTCTGATGGGTGTCATCAGCCACGGCTCCAGTGCATACCCTGCATCCCCCACTAGGTGTGCGTGGGAGATGTGCGCATTGGCAAATGTCTGGTAGAGCTGCGTGAAATGCCAGATGTGGGAATCGTGGTAGCTCCCAGGACAGCCAGCACACGCATTCATTATTATGCCCTGGGCATCACACACGACCTGGCAGTTGATGGAGGGGAAGCCCTTGTGGTTGATGTATGCCCTACCCCACTCACCGCTGGTGCTTTGATGCATGTGCGTGCAGTCTATTGCACCCACTACCTCAGGGTATTCCGCTATTTGCTGGAAGAGACGATGTTGCTGGCCAATACCTCACGGGCATTGGGGAAGTATACATGATCACCGACATGTGCTGACATGGCATCCAGGAACTGGTGCAGTACCCTGGAAGCTGATGCCTGTGATATCCCCATCATATCGCCAGTTGGTCTCTGGAAGGTACCTGTTGCTAGTATTCTTAGGCCAACACATACCTTGGTTTCCACTGGGATGGGTTCCCCTCTGTTGGTTCTGTGTGTGAGGCGTGGCCTGCACAGCTCCACTATTTGCTGCAGGAGGTCTCTGTCCACTCTATAGCTCTACTATCTCCAGCTCATGTAACCCATGGTAGGTGACCCTGGGCCTGTACACTCTTCTCTGTCTCCTCACTGTGGGTTGTCTGGCACCATCTGCATTGTCACCACCCTCAGCAAGTCGCCTATGTCTCATTATGACAGCTATGGCAGCCCCTAACATTTCTGCTCTGAGTTCAGCTTTTCAGTTTTCACTTCTGATAACTTAACTCCTGTCTTGCAGTGTCTCTTGAGAGAAACATTCTGCACTGCTGTTTGCAGAGTTTTAAGTGCTGGGCTGGCCTAGTATTCTGCCTGTGTAATTGCCTGCATCCAATTGTTTTCACCTGCTAGCTCCAGCAGTATTCCCTGCTAACTTCCTACTACATCTGTTGCTTCCTTTTTCCTTTCTGTTTCCTCAGGGTGGAGCCGTGTGCAAACCAGCAGAAACACGCCACAGTGGCTTACACGCGCACACATACTTACACAGTTCAGAATCTGCTTATTCGGTTTTAAACGCGTGCACGCCCGCGCACACGGTGTTAAACATCTCCCAGCACGCTCCCACATGCTGAGTCTGCCTTACATGCGCACACACTGCCTTACACGCGTGCACACTGCCTTACTGCAGCGTGCGCACACGCGATACACATCCAGCAAGAAACTTTGGTGTAGACAACAGTGTACACCTTCCATTTCTTGACTTTCTCATGTTTACTTAGTGGCACACCTCTTTCCTTGATATCTGTCTGACATCTGTCATGTAACTCTAACCTCCAGTGACCTGCATCTCTTTCTACAATTCCCCCCTGTGATGTCACCTATCTCCTACTCTGTTCCTCCCCCGTATGTAACTCTTACACTACTCAGAATGTGCTCATTTGCTATGTGACAGTGGAATTCAGTATCCTTACACTCATTTGCATCGGATTGCCTACTGATGCTTAGTTACATCTCTTAGACTCTGCTTCCCCCCTTAGCAACCACTACACGGTGGCCATGTTGGTTTTGCTCTGCTGGTCCCTCCATTGACATTCCATGTATTGCATAAAACCTACATTTGTAGGTTTAAAACCTTTGTTTTATGTTCTATGCAGCGCAGCCCGTTTGCGCGGGGCTGTGCTGGGTTTAAACATCGGCAATCGCCGAAAAAAAAATTTCTATTTTTAATATATTTGCATGGGGTCAGCTTGCCAATGGCCACATATTTGGCCATTGGCATGCTGCCTATCACATATGCACCCTTTATTTGGAGCTGACATGGCTCCATTGCCGAGTTTAGAGAAACGTACTCAGTTGTCAACTGAGTACATTTCTGCAGCTAAAACGGCTCTTACACGGGCTGTTCTGGGCTTCCTGGATCGTTAATCAGCCTCATTTGCATGCTATTCGGCTGCACGTGAGTTGATTAGCTTATCCACGCCCACTCCGTGTAAGAGCCGTTTTAGCTTGACTCTTACACGGACTTTGGGCAGTTCCTGGATCGCGAAGGCTGCATGGAGTCTTACACTACTCTTAGACTCCGTGCAAGCCTTCGTGAATCCGGCCCAATGACTAGCAGGGGTGAAAATTCTGCAATTACAGCAGTATTAATACAGTTAGGAAAAGTATACCCAGTGCAACATACACTGCAGCAGCAATTATCTGCAGAATGAAATAGTAGATAGGGGTCACAGGCAAGAGCAGATACAATTGAAACATAACACTAGGCAGGGAAAGTGTGCTGATGAAAACTGGCACAGGCATGAATGAAGAAAGAGGAAGAGGGCATGATAAATATGGCAATATGCTCAAGATAGAATATGTCAAGGTATGTACACTTCCAAGACAAGTCAGTAGCATAACATTAAGCACATATATATATAGCACAGTACATGCTGGTGTTTACATCTCCTGTACAGGTATATCTTTATCATCACACAAGATAGTTTATTTATGTGATGGCCACACAAGGTTACATGTTAATGGAGGTGAATGGTTGTGATATGAACATCACTGACATGCTCACTGGAGAGGACATTTAGCAAAGATGGTATACACAACAGGGTGTATGTGCATACTGTGAATGTCTGCAAAATGATTTGCTTGACTATGACTAAAATGTCAGCTTACCTCTCAAACAATCATGGACACATAGCAACAGACTCATGAAGAACTGTAGACAGAAGCAGGCACAATCAAGAACAATTTTAAAGTATTAATAGCATTAATCTGTGACAGTTACAGATTATGTGAGTTTAAGTTATTATACATGTTCTGCACAAGCAGATATTTACAACTGTAATGATTGTCAGTATTTTATAAGAGGAATTTACCACCCCTTCTCCAAAACGGAGGGGCAGTGTTATACCTGGAGCTGAAATAAAGGGCAAGCCTGTCCAGTTCAGAGGCATGCATGACACATAAGCCACAAGCTAAACTTGCAAGAATCAAACCCATGCCATCAATGTGCATTTACTGGGTGCAATACAGAAAGACGTATCACACACACATCTTGTAGAATGCCTTGAAGGGAAGTATGAACTGTCAAATCCTAATGGGTATGCATATCAAGGAATAGTTCTGTATGGCTGAGAAGATGAATGGGAGCTCACTTTGCCAAATGTGATACACTTGACTGAAACATTCCAGACTGACATTGGTATCGGCCATATGGATAACAACACTTACAAACAGCACACTATTATGAGTGGATTCCCTACACACAGCTGGGAATTGCATGCATTTCCACATGTAGTGTCAATGGATATTGTCTGAAGCATCTGCAACTGATGTGTGAATTAATAAGTGATCCATTGTCATGAATAGTACAACAGTATGTGAGACTGATGGCAATGCATCAACTATGCCCATGTGCACAGAAACTACAGCAGTGCAATGTCTAGTGTCAATGAGAGAGGAAGCAGTCACTGTGATATTGTTCACTTACAAAACAATAAATGGGCACACTCGATAAGTGCAGGTCAAACCTCAAGACATGTGCCACGCAATCACTGTCTTGTCAGTAAAAATGCTATGCTGCCATAAAATCCTGACATGCATGCATATGTGTTCATGCAAAATTTGAATTAGTAATAGTGATATGATGTACTGGTACATCCATGATGCTGTTCAGTCACACTATAACTTTACCTATTATACAATTAGACCTCATAGGTTCATAGCAGAGTAATTGGCTAATGTTTCAAGATCCCATAGAAGCCTAGCCATATTTAACATGAGTTTCACAATATACAATAGCTGATTGAACCACTTTCACACAGGTATGAGACTATGTTGTGTTATCTAAGAAAAGCTACTTCTGTCCATGAAGGACACGGACACAACACCAAGAGCGCAATTACGATTAGCCATCCATTGATCTATGTTGCACTTGATGAGGGTCAGGAAAGACCTTTGCTTTATGTGAATGGGAAGCTTGCTCCAGATAAGAGGTAGTGTCTGACAGACGTATATATCTCTCTAGCATTATTTATTATATCAGAGGCTAGGTTAACATTGTTGGAACAAGTGACCCTCATGCAGTTTGTTTTACCAATGTGTAGCATTTCTGTCAAGGCCGGATTGGAGAATGCTGTGAAGGCCAGACACAGATTGGCCCTAAGTAGTGTGGAGGTGACAGAATACAGTGATAGAGCTTTCAATCTTTCTGTGTAGGACTTGTTTTTTACACCCTGTATTTTCCTTGTGCAAAGACTCTGTGATTGCTCCAGCTGTTGCAGCTCTGTGGTGAGATACATGCAAAAGGATGCATTGTACTCATTTAGTGTTGTGATGAGGGCTGAGTACAATATAATTATAACTTCCTATGTCATGTCCATTCTTATAAGTTATGCTACAAAGAAAGGATTTGCCACAACTGTAAACACACGGTGGTCAAACTTCCTATTACTATCTACCTGAGTACCCAGATCATGTACCTCTGGGTATACTCATAGAGGTGTGCTGTCTATATTGTAGTTTGCTTGGGTATATGCTTTCTAAAAGGGAATGATAATTCTTCATTGGCCATTTAGTGTATCTCCATGGATCTGACAACAATAATTTGTGTGCTGTTTTGTGCTGTATATCAATAGCATTTGTGGATTGAAGGCCTGTCCACAATTTGCAATCATCTGCAAAGTTGGTCAGACAAAGGCTGTCTAAGTTTGTCTTGACTTTTGGGAATTAAATACCAAACAGTAAAGGGCCAAGTACAGAACCCTGTAGTGCTAACCTGTTGTACTTGACAAAAGTATGTCCAGTGGTCAACATTGATATGTTAAATTACTTGACTCGAATTTGGGGGGATCACTAGTATGACTTAGCACATACTTTGTGGAGCCATAGGCACTGTTAAAAGTAATTTGTACAATAAGGGATTCAAACCTATGTAAAAAAGAGAATACAGTTATTTCCACACAGATGATTTTTCCTCACTGCCACAGAAGAAGGGTTTGCCAAACATGGTCATTACTAACATACACTTTAAAGAGTGAGTGGTACTACACTTCAATTAACCATGTATGTATGTGAAATTGACGGGTCTGGGTTTATGCTTTCTCAGGTGTGATGCAGGAGTAATGTGTGACAATGTACTGGAAATGCATATGCTTATATTACTTTCACAGTAGATGTTTGAGTTCTGATTCAGACCACACAGCAAAATTTGTTTTACAGTTATGTTAGGGGAGGTAAGTAGATGACTGTCATTAAACTGTCATTATAAAATCATTATTGTTATGCTATAGCAGTTTTACGTGAAATAGATATGATACCAGTATATGTTCAAACAACCTGCAATACATAGGTATTGGTATGAAGAATTATCTATATATTCTAAATTTTGTGAAAATTAAAGTGGGACACCACTAATATAAAAAATAATCTTGCTAGAGATGATTTCACACATTTTGGCAGTATGTGTCCTGTCTATGAGCCATTTGATTACCAATTTGGTGGCACAGGGGTTTATACCTGTTTGAGGCTTTTGTTTGTAGTACATGAGTGTGTAATTGTGTAAAATACCTTGGCTAGGTTGAGATAGGTAGGATGCACAGTCTTTCCCTCAGCCATGGCCTTGCTGACCTTTTCTAAGAAGACAAAGTCAACCAGATTTAACAGACATGATCTAGCCTTAAGGAATCAAAAATGGTTCAGTACACAATTAGGAGATTACCTATGTTCTTGTTGATAAGGTCCATGATGATGCCTTCCATTGTCTCACAGATGACATTAGTCAGGCTTATGTGTCTATAATTCCCTGTGTAAGGTGATGGTCCACCATTGTTTAGATGGATGACTGTTGCTGTCCACCATTCTGCCAGAACATAGCATGTGTTAAGGCTGTGGTTAAGTAGGGATCCAGCTGTGCCTGCCAGGTCAGGTTTTCAGTTATTGAAAAGGCAACCTTGGATGTTGTCAGGGCCCATTGATGCCATGTTTTAGCCTTAGAGAGTGGACAGATTTGCTAATCTCTTGAGAGAACAAGCTGAATAATATTTGCATGTATACTTTGGGGTGATGACCAGAGGGGATAGGGTGGTAAAGTTTGATCAAAATATGTCAGCTATCAGGTTGTCTATTGCCTCCAGTTGAGTATGTGTGGTACCATTTTTAACCAGCTGCATATTCCCTTAAGATTTTGTACTTAGCTAAAATATTATTTGTGACAATAACTCCAAATGACAACCTTGGGTATGCATCACTGCCACACAGAGGAAGTGTTAACACAATTGTTCATATCTAGCTATTTCACATCATGACATCAATTGTACAACACATGTCTATAAGTTTATCATTGGAAAGATGTGTGTGATGGCCGTTATACCATATATGAACACATTACAAATGAGGTGGATGTGGTTCATGTGCAACAGTTAATGACAGAAATGCTGACAGTCACACAATGTTTCTGTAGAAGACTTGAATATTCCTTTTGAATAGCAACACAATTCTGCACACAATGAATTCCCCAAGGCTGCAAGTGAACCTGATCTTTTTCTGTGTTTACATCTATAACAACATGAAACAAGTAGTCTGTGCCCATGTAATTGGTATGGTGTAATATTACTGTGTGTCACATAGCATTTCATGGTGGTAGGTATACACATGTACACTTCTGCCATACTGCAATTGACACTGTGATGGTTGTATAAGACCTGTGTAGAATGTTGATATATTTACCACTACAGTAACACATGCCTTACTAAGGCAACAATGTACATATCATCATCCCATGTCAACAGTCCTCAGGAAGCATATTACTACAGCTGCTATGGAAGAAATATGTAATCAAATGGCAGAAGTGGCCATCAATACATTACCTCAAATCACAGAGTGGAATACACTGTATTGGGGCTATTGTACATCCAAGCCTCAACATAGACCATATGGATGATAGCAACATTGACATGTGGAAAGTTCATAGTGTCATAGGACATTACTGGGCTAACGGTCAATATCACATAAAATCCTAGCCATTATTATAGCCTTTAAACCAAAATCTCTATATCCATATGATGGAAGATAGTAGTGGTACATGCAAATGTGAGTATATATTTGATTGTATTACATACTGCCATTGTTATGTGCACCACTCAATGACAGAAATATCAATCACACATTCACTGATCTGAAGATGGCTTGCATAGGGTCATAGAAGAGTTCTGCTCCACAATGTGTACATTCATCCTTGAGATGACAATCTCCAGTGTTCTGCAGAAAGGATTTTATGTGGATAGAGGGAAATGTGGATGTTGGATTCATGGGACTATGTTAAAAGTTCTCCTGAGTGATATTCAAATGAAAAGAGATTCAAAAGATCATATAATGACTGTGATATAACACCAACTACAAACACAGCAGTTGATTGAGGTCAGATCTGAACATTAAACCTGTGTAAGTATACAGGCTGGATTCTGTACAATGTAAGACTACCACCATCACAGATATCTAACTTTAATAATGTCACAATGAAATTTAGAGAAAAGGACAGTGTCATTGTATGCTGAGAAAAAGATCTTGGGAGGAGTGTCTGACGTAGATGTGAAGTCACATGTCTGTGTAACATTGTCTCCACACTAATACTTGAATGAACACACACACACATTATCTGCTGTCAGATTAGAACCCCTCCCTATGTAGTTGCACAAGCTACAGAATACAGTAGTTAATGCTAATGCCAACACAGATGTCTGAGTATACCACTGTCAGATTGCACTTTACAAGGGATCACATCACCATTGTATGTGGAGAAGAAGATGTTTGTAGACTTGACTGATGTGGACTCATATGCCATTATAAAATTGTTCCCAGACTAATAGTTGAATGAACATGAATACACATGCATGCACACACACACACACACACACACACACACACACACACACACACACACACACACACACACACACGCACACACGCACACACGCACTAACTGCTGTGAGATTAGAACCCCTACCTATCTAGTTATACAAGCTGGAAAACAGAGTACTTACCTCTAGTGGTATGGCACAGGTGATGTTACCACTGTCAGAGTACACTTTATAGAGGATGACAGCATCAATGTATAGTGAGAAGAAGATGTTTGTAGGAGTGTCTCCAAAACCTGTTTGTTAACATGCTGCTCTAAATTTTTTCCTGAGTAAACACACACACCGAAGTTGGCTGTTGTAAGGTTAAAACTCCTACCTATCTAGTTACATAAGCTAGAGACTACAGTAATTAATGCTAGCCCCACAGAACAAGTCTGACTTTAACTCTGTCAGGATACACTTTATAGAGGATGACAGCATCAGTGTACGGCGAGAAGAGGTTGCTAAGAATGTCTCCTACAGCTGTGTACTCATATGCTGCTCCATCATTGTCTCCAGACTGATAGTTGGATGAACACATGCACATGTTGACTGCTGTGAGAATAGAACCCCTACCAATCTAGCTACACAAGCTAGAGAGCACTATACTTAATGCTAGCACCATAGTTATGCAAACTAGAAAACAGAGTACCTAACATTAGCGCCATGATACAAGTCTGACTTTCACAGTGTCAGAGTGCACTTTATAGAGGATAACAGCATCAATGTATATTGAGAAGAAGACATTGGTAGGAGTGTCTCACTTAGTGTACTAAAACTGTCTTCTGATTGATCATATAAACAAGTTGAGAGCTGTGAGACTAAACTCCTACCAAATTACACAATCTATAAAGCACAGTACTTAATGCTAGTGCCACAGCACAAGTCTGACTTTCACAGTGTCAAAGTACACTTTATAGCAGAAGACAGCATCAGTGTAAGGTGAGAAAAGGATGTTGGGAAGGCTGAATGAAATTGCTGTGTAGTCATGTGCCACTGTAAAAATTTGTTCTGAATGATACATGAGTGAGGACATAAGGACATAGACTTATGCTCTTCTGACTATGCATGCACACCCACACACAGTTAGACATGCAGGCACACACAAGTTGACTGCTGTGCCATTCAAACCCCTACCTAACTAGTTATTTCAGGTGTGGAACACCACCATCACAGAAGTCTGATATTGTCAGAATGGTCTTTTATAGTGGATGACAGCATAATCTCGCAGTTAAAATATACTGTTAAGAGATTTGTATGTAAAGGCTGGACTTAAGATTTGATTTGTGATTGCAATGTGCACAAATACATTTAAAGAGATCTTGACAACATCAATGTGATATGATAATGTATGAAACAGTGTCCAGTGTATAAACACATAAATGTAACAATGCAGTTGTGCTTTTTATTTCTGTAGTGTCCTTGACAGTTGACCAATTACTTATGTATCATTAGCAAAAGCATTGCTAAAGGGCACACATGTCTCTGAGTAAGCATGTCTTCAGTGAAGGACACATCCCTGCCCTTCTCTTGTGTTTATGAATGCCCTTCTAAGTGATGAAATATAATTAGCCAATAACCATAGTAATACATGCTAAATACATCTTTACATAGTGCATTAGTGAGAAACTCATTTGCACGGACGGTGGTAAAGTGTTAGCACATGCGTGATTCCCAGTTCATGAATTCAACTTGCACTTGTGAAGTAGTTAGGAAAATATGTTATGGGAGAGACAGTTGACCGATGCTATACTGTTCATACTGTAGATGTTATTGGAAATGTTGTGTCATAAGTTTTATTACATTAATAACTGCTGCTATTGCCTTCCCTGTTTGCACAGAGTTAAGCAATCATGGTCCATTGACTAAATTACAAAATAGTATTATGTAAACTGGCTCTCATCACTTCTTACAAATAGGTTAAACTGCAATGCACGTCCATCAGCACACTGGATAGTACTGAGTGTGGAAAATATAACTACTGACTAGCTTCCCCTGTAAAACCAGGTGTAAAAACAGTAAAGCAGTAAGGTTCTGGTCAGAGCACAGATGAAAAGAGGGTTCAAATCCAGATCATTTTTTTTTTTTTTTTTACAAAGTGTGTCATGATGTCATTAGCTAGGTAAATGTGATCAGGGCTGCAAATATGACATTTAATGGCTACAGCAAGGTATGTGTCTTCCATAGTTTTTGTCAGTAATGCTTGCTTCAGTACAGTTGTACAACTATTAGTTGCTTTGCAGGCCTCAGTGCAAATCATAATTTAATTGTTTGTACAGCTTTCTAGAAATGACAAGGGGTGGTATGGCTTTTGAAATGATTATTATGACTAAGCAAATATACCAACTATTTTTGTATGGTCAGATATTCTGAAAGGTGCATGCAGTATGCTTTGTCACAGTAAGGACAATTCCCACATCACATTAGATGAAGATTTCATCCATCATCATCTGAACATGACACAAACAGAATCCTACAGGTGATTTAAATATGTGGCACAGTACAGTAGACAGCACCGATAAGCTATTGAATTAAGTTATAATGCTCACATTATCATTCAGCACAGTCAAGTCAGTCTGCAGACACCATCCATTAACCTAATAGATACACACATGTAAAGAAGAATTGGAGTGATGGCATAAATACAAGGATAGATGAACATACATCTAACAGTGTTTCATTTAATGGAAAATGGCATTTTTTGCTCTGGTGTCATAATTAACCTTACATACCATGTAGCATGGAGTGACTGACATAAGGGTAAAGCAGGCTTAGGAGAGGGACAACAGGCTTATGACATGCAGAACAAGGTTAACAAAATAAGTGACAGCAGTGGAGATGGATGTAACTTCAGATACTCATTTCTGGAAGCAATCAATATATCTCCATGAAAAATCATAACTGGCAAATGTTAATACATAGTTGATTAAATATATCAGACACATATATCACCACATTAAGAAATGATAAGAGAGCATCTGGAATCGAACTCCTGAAGCTATTGTCAAAAAATGGTCAGTCAAGAGATTTATGTCAACACTCCACATAGGAGGTTGCATTTTGTTGCATTCAGCAGTTTAAATAACTGTCAGACCAAATGTTTCAAAATACTGATGTGTTTCTTTTAGTACAGCAAATTTAAACAGCATTGTGTGGCAATAACCAGTCTAGTGCAGCCGATGGCAAAAATTCAACAAGTTTGACATGACATGAATTGCCATTCAACACTGCTCAGCATTGGTGTGTGATGCTAAACTCCACACACATGCAGAGGACAAAAAAGTGAAGGCTTTATTTGGGGCCATTTCTGGCTATGTGTGTGGTGTGTGATTCTATTTTTTTGACCAGATTAAAGGTGTGAAAACAGGATAAATTGGAAAATGGTGAAATGGGGAGAAAGCAGGGTGAGAAAAAAAGGGGAACCAATTAAGGAAATTTCAGGTGAAAATTAGGAAAGAATGATAGCTATCAATTTCTTTAACACTGTAATGTGAACATGTATAGAAAATTGGATGAATTTGGACTGTCACCAAACTCAGATGAGTGACAACAAAGCAATCATGCTGTATATCCAATTGGACCAAATCAAGTGTGTCATGAAGACACATACACAAAGTGGACAGTTATGTACGGGACACATTTTTATTTGTGTGCACATTTTTTTTTTTTTGAATTTCTAAAAGAGAGGAATGTTAGGGAAGGGACATTGGATTGTCAGGATCAGGTAGGTAAGGTAGATGAGGAAGCAGGTGCAGACAAATAGGGCAAACAAGACAGACACAGTGATGGTGATGGACACAAAATGTTGGGAGACACCATGACTGGGGATAGGTAAGGAATATCAGAAGCACATGCCCATCAAGAATGGGAACAGTGAGAATTTAGTTCTCACTCTCAGAACTGTCATCACTGTCCTCTTCCTGCGTCCCCTGTGAGATTGCTTGATGTAGGGGCCTTTTTTGCATTCTAAGGTGCAACCACTCCAGATAGCTTAGGAAACCACCAGTTGCAACTTCTATTATGTCATACACCATCCCTGGCAGCTCTTGGTGGATGATGTAATCTCTGCCTCCACCAATACTCCTGGAGGTTGCCAATACACCAGCAGCTGGGCAATGCTACCTGATGTGGACGGGCCAGGTAGTGGAGAGGCTGTGGAGGCAGTACTGCTAGGTTGTGTCACAGAGGTGCTGACTGTTGGCATGGCATACCAGTCTTGGCTATATACAGCTTTCCATAATGTTTAAAACTGTGTTATCTGTATACTTACACAACTGTGGGATGTAAGCAGTTCTAAACCCATCCAGACACTGTTTGAGTTGTGCCTGCCTGCACTATTTTCCCATGCATGACATGCCAGCCCCACTTCATACAGCCTTGGCTAGACTAGTCCAAGTTTCAGTCTTTTACTGAGATTGGGTATAGTCCCCCAGCAGCAGCCTTCAGCTGTAACACTTTACCATGAGTGCAACAAATATGTTTGACTCCTCCACACCCCAACTCTGTGCCCTGAATTAGACACCATCCTTCCCATCTCCTGCCATGTCTGTACAGATCGTCTCACTACAGTGAAAGTGTTTTCCTGCCAATTTGTGATATCATATTTTACATCCAGGGCACAAATCTGCGTAACCATGCCAACCACATTTGCATGATATTAAGCAGATATCACCATTGTCAAACAAAAAGGAAGGCAATTTATGAACTAGGAAGGCTAATGTGATAGTTGCCAGTAATTTATGACATGTGTGCTGCTATACTTGACAAAAGTATGTCCAATGGTAAACACTGATATGTTAAATGACTTGACCTGAATTTGGGGGGATCAATGGTATGACTTAACACATACTTTGTGGAGCCTTATATGCTGTTAAAAGAAATTTGTACAATAAGGGATTCAAACCTATGTAAAAAAAAAGAGAATACAGTTGTTTCCACATAAATTATTTTTCCTCACTGCCACAGAAGAAGGGTCTGCCAAACATGGTCATTACTAATGTACACTTTAAAGAGTGGGTGGTACTATATGTCAGTTAACCATGTATGTGTGTGAAATTAACAGGTCCGGGTTTATGCTTTTTCAGGTATGATGCAGGAGTAATGTGTGACAATGTACTGGAAATACATATGCTTATATTACTTTCACCGTAGATTTTTGAGTTCTGACTCAGACCACACAACAAATTCTGTTTTACAGTTATACTTATGTTAGAGGAGGTATGTAGATGATTGTCATTAAACTATGAAGTCCATCCCAGGTCTGAAAATAAATTTATAATTATAAAATCATCATTGTTATGCTATAGCAGTTTTATGTGTAATAGATATGATACCATGTGTATAGATATGATACGATGTGTATACTCAATCAACCTGGTATACATAGGTATTAGTATGACGAATTATCTTTATATTCTAAATTTTGTGAAAAATTAGAGTGGGAAACCACTAATTAAAAAATGGAGTGTGCTGGATTAGAACACTGGCTCATCTGTGTTCTGGCCATGAACTTTCAGCTGGTACCCCAAGAAAAGCTAGGCAGGATTGTACATTTTTTTTAATTAACTACTGTCCAGTGAGCTGACAGTCACGCATCACTGATTAGCCTGTTTGTGAGAAGGAAAGTGAACCAAATAAAAGGTTTCAGTTTTTCCTTAAGCCGTGAACCATGTTTGCACACAAGTGAGCAACTTGCAAATGTAAAAGGCAATAGTGAGCATATACTCCCTTTGTTAATGCTCATTATGTTCCTTCCTCAGTAAAAATAACTGTGGTTAAATTTGAACCACGCGTTGCCTGGCTTAAATATTGTGTATCTCAATGTATTTACAGCTTATGCTATACACACATTTGGATCACACATGTAATTTCTGCTGTCATTACCATCCAAGTTGATGACCACCATGAAGTGCCACTAAGTGCATGTGTGCTTCTTAAGGTAACTGACAGTAAATTTTAAATGTTTATGCATTTCACCATGTTTGTACTAAGCCACATTCAGTGCAAATGTTAAAGACAAAAAATAAAGTTAAACAAATATTAAATAAATATTCGGCTATGGAACTGAACTATCAGACTAATGAAATTACAAAACACAATTGGAGTGTGTTATCTCTCTATGCCACAGACATAGTTTTGCAATAGCAATCAAATCATGTGTATACAAGCAATGCACATTTCCTCTACAGTATTAACAGGACATACACTTGGGCAGTCTCAGCTGATTGTACATGTGTGGTTAACATATTTAATGTAATGAGTGATCACACAACCATTTATGGATATATTTGCAGAAATACAACTCTCTCATCTTTGTATTCTGTTCATTTGTCCCTTATCTCTGCTGTAATATCAGACATGAAGTCTGTAGCACATTTCCTACTATTTTTTTTCAAGTTGTGATTGAAATGCATAACAGTGAGGCACAGATTTCAGCAAAGGCAGGGGAGTTTTGCTATTATGGACCAAAAAGTATAAACATGTGGTTCTCTGCTTCATTTAAAAGCTCACTGATTTTTTTTTCCTCATTTTGTAAAAGTATCCTCAGTGACACACCCACTGCAGTGAAGGATGGCTGAATTGCTGTTGAGTTTTCCATCTCTCACACTAATCATTCATATTTGCAAGGCATTAAGCACTGAACAATGGTGTATAGCCTACACTATGTTCACATCAGCTATACAAAGTTAAAAGATTGGTATTCAGCTATTCTAATGAGTTCACACCACATTTGCATCTTCACAGTGCTCAGAGGACTGAACCTACACTTTAAAAAGGTAACCGTATAGCTACTGAACTTGAAGGTGAGGAGACTTGTGTAATCAGGCAAAACAAAAGACTGGTATTCCTTTAAAGGAGATTTCTCTGCAGAAAAGGCATAGCTTTGTAAGGTATACTAGTATTATTCAAGGACATTTTATATTTTTTAAAACATTACAAATATATTTATATATCCAGGAGAAAATGGAACTTTTATCTGTATGTACTTCTTACGTTTCACTGTTGGCATAGGCAGTTTTGTCACTCATTTGCATTTTTGAGATAAACAGGTTATACTTTTTACACAGCTATGTTCTTGTCATTTGTTTCTTTGATGTCCTATGCTATTAAAGAGAAATGTAATGTACATGTCATTGAGACAGGTGCTATACTTCTGTGATGGCCCAGGGAAACCTCCTTAGGAGTGGTGGGTACATTGAAATGTGTCTGGCATTCATAAATTGAGTTTTTTATTGAAAAAGTGGAGACATCCTGATAATTGTGTGGAAATCATATAAACATTATGTATGTGATATTCCTTGGTTTGTACAAACCTTCATTTGTTTGGGGTTGGGGAGGGGGCACCTACAATTTTGTTGTCCAGAAATAGAAATGTGTTTCAAGTGCTTTTCTTTAGAAAATGTGCAGATATCTTGATATTTCTGTGGAAAACATATATACATTACTTATGCTGTATTCCTTGGTTTATACAAACCTTCACTTGTGTGTGCGGGGGAGGTGGGGCAACCACCTAATATTCAATACTACCAAATGAAAAGTGCATTTCAAGTGCTTAATCCTGACAAAGGGTAGATAAACTGATTATTTTTATAACAAACATATTACTTATGTGATATTTATCTGTTTTATCCTTCTCTGTTTTATGTCACATAGGATTATGGCATCCAAGTCTACAAAACCATGACCCCCCCTTTCAGTGACACTGAAAATGAAGTCATAATAAAACTCTGAAGCAGCATGGTGCCCTCCTGCTTGAGAGAAGCTGTGGGAATATGGCTGCCAGAACAGGAATTTGGAATCAGTTAATTAAATATGTAAACACATTTGGTGGTCACAGTTGCAATTATGATGAGGTGCAACATTCTGCCCCAGATATGATTTCATCAGCCCAGAGGAGGGCATCTGCAGTTGCCTGAGAATAGCTAGCTACAGGGTCGGGTCCTAGTACTGAGCCACCACTGACACCAAATAAGGAGTTCCTGTTCACTGTCAGAGATCCAGACAGCTCAGTGGAGAATGCACACTGAGTGCTTCATGTCAGTGCTGATGTGGCTAGGAGAAAAAGTGTGTCCCAGGAGCAGCTTCCAGGTAGGCTTGAATATGGCAACATTTAAATTTGCTTGTAGAATAAAATATATAATTTGACTAATACTTCCAGTGAGACATTTTTTTTCTATCTTTACCTATTGATAACTAATGGAATTATACAAGAAAGTTATTCAGTACACATGGGTGTGAGTAGATGTCTCAGCCAAGTTTTAGTTTCAGCTATTTATTATAGGACATATAGTGATTGTTATTCACTCTCTTCCTGTGTTATTCCCATTGTGATGCTTAATTACCATCCTTTCCTTGCTTCATTTCATCCAAGACCATCCTCCCTGCAATGTGTGGCGACATCTGCACATGGTAGGCAAATATTTATTTGCTTATTACTAAACATTATTTAGATATATATAATTACCTGTATGTGTGAATAAGGTGTAATGAGTGTCTGTATTGCTGTACCATATGCGATTGTGTGACTGGTGTTACTTTTTGATCATATGTGTTGGTTTAATATTTAGTGTGGTAGTAATTTCATTCCTATGTTTGTTGCTTATTATCACAGGTCATCCTGACAATCAAATTGTAGGACCCCTACCAGCTGATATCGGAGTATTGTTAGCCTCCGATGATGATGATGGCCAAATGGAGGCAGAGTTTGGGGGGGTGCAGATGTTGAATCTGATACTGATGTTGTGACTCACACATCCCTTGGATTTCCTTCAGACACAATCAGTATGCTTATGCATACCCATTCCACTGAACCCTCAGATAGTAGACGGGTTGAGGGTGCCACAGTTGATCAGGGTAGCATGGTTAATGCAGCTTCAGTGCTGGATGGCTCTGGCCATGGCCAAAGTGTGAGTGAGGTGTCATGCAGGAGAGTTGTTAGGGGTGCTCAGAGGATGCCTGCTGTCCACCCTCCATCTGATATTGGTGTGTCATTATGTGTGTTTCTTATGAGGTTTGGTATGTTGTTATTATGTGCTACTTGATGTATGTTTAAGGCCAACATGGAGGCATAGGCACATTCCACTAGGGCCTCCAAGACATGCTTATGGTTCTAGATGTGGCACAAACTGACATGTGTGACTGCCTCTACCTTGTGGCTGATTCAATGGATTGAATAAATGACACAGTTGAATGGACAGTATCAGTGATGGAACATCTGCCGGGAGGGGGACAGCATCCATGTGGCCCTAGGTCCACATCATCTGCTGTTACCCAATGTGGCTATGCCAAATCCCACTCCCATAGTGGCACTACTTCCACTACTCTATCAGTGGTTGTGGTGTCTATGCCCAGATGTGGTAGGCCACCAGATCACAGACTTGGGTTTAAACATGAGCATTATCATGAGGACCTGGCAACAAAGAAAACCCATGCCCAGACCCCAACCTCTCCAACCTTGAAACAGCCAGCCAGTTCAACTCATTCTTCATAGACTGCTAAACTATCAGGCTCCTTCCCACCCCACTCCTCCACTACCACCCCATCCTGCCCCAACCACTCCAATCATCAACCTTCCTCCACATCCTTCTGCCTTTAGCCCATCCCCACAAACACTATAAAAAGACTCAAACTCAAATCCTGTCGCAATGCACCAGACAACCTTCCACCCACCTTCCTCAAACAATCTGCCCACAGCATTGCCTATCCCACCTCTATTCTTATAAATAGATCCACACTAGAATCATACATCCCTTCTATCTGGCACCATGCTTACATCATCCCTTCCACAAAGATGTCAAAATACTGATACCACCAACTTCAGGCCTATTGCCACCATTTCCCCTCTTTCTAAAATACTAGAGAAAACAATACAATCACAACTCATGGCACACCTAACACTAAACAATTTCCTCTCCCATACCCGACATAGCTTCTGCCCTGGCTACAGCACCATGACTGCCCTTCTTTCCTTTCTTGAAACCAGAAACCTTGAACGCAACTCAGGCAAGTTCATATCCACACTATTCCTAGATTTGCCAAAGGCTTTTGACACCATCTCACACACCCTACTTATATCCCAACTCTCCACCCTACACCTCTCTCCCACCACCACCATCACCTGGTTTTCCAGCTACTTGTCCAACTGCAAACAAGCTGTCCAATAGAAAACTTCAACCTCCCCCTTCTTGTCCACACCCACAGGTGTCCCACAAGGTTCTGTTCTTGGCCCTCTTCTCTTCAACCTATTCATTAACAACTTTCACCAATCCATCCCAGACACATATATTATCCAATATGCAGATGACTCAGCAATCATCTGCTCCAAGCTCCTAGCAAGAACCCAATTAGCCTTATCCAAAACAGAAATCTGGATGCAGTCTAACCGTCTGGCACTAAATGCAAATAAAAGCAAACTAATGTTTTTTCCCCTAACAAAAACTCCATTGACAAATCCACATTCACCATATGGAGCCAAAACAACACCCTCCTTGAAATCTTTCCCAACACCAAGCTTATTGGCATCATTATTGATGAAAACTAAAATTGGGTACTTACATCAGCTCCGCAATCAAGAAAATCCACCAAAAGTTAGGTCTCCTGTACAGGCACAACCACTTCCTAAGCCTCTCTACCTGTCAAACTCTTGCATCCACTTTCCTACTCTTCTTCTTTATGTATGGTGCCCCTCTTTTCACCAATCTCCATCTTGGCCTTCTGTCCAAACTTGAATCCTGCTACCACAAGATCTCCAAATTTGCAAACAATTCAAAAAACTCATCCCACCACTGCCACTCCCTCCTCACCCTAGCTGAATTGAACTACCCAACTACCTCAGTTACCTACAACTCACCATTGTCCACAAGCTCATCTTTAAAGCTGACAACTGCCCAGCTCTACTTCCTTAAAACCTTACATTCCCAACCGCTCACTCAGATCCAAAAACCAAAATCTCCTACAGTTCCACAAACCTGCATGACCTCCTGCCCATCTACTTCTATCCCACTCCTTAGCTAAACAGTGGCACTCTCTCTCCACACACCTACACAACCTACCCAACCATACAAATTTAAAATCTCATCTATTCTCTCATCTTTCTTCCAAATGGGAATGCCCTTGCCACGCTTCAACTTAAACCTCCTCCACCCTCATTCTACCTTGCACTGACTCATCCAACTACCTCTACTATTACTTCATCCCACCCAAAACAATCCCTCCCCTACAAAAAAAATACTCTCCAATATCTATTGTACTATACTCTCCAATCTCAAATATACTATTACCTTCTCCATGCATACTTATTTCATAACCTACTAATGGCTAGTAGCTATATATTTTGAAATGTTAAACCTACAATTGAGTTCATAACAAAAATATTCACTTTATGTAAATGTTGAAATTTCTGCATTGAATTATGTCTTTTCATTTTTGTAACATTGTGACAAGCCAATTGCAAATATCATGGAACATATCTGTAACTATTTAATTAGCTGTATGAACTACGTCCTTTTGTAACAGATGAAATGTAACATGCAGTTATTGTGGAGCTTTTCTCCCTGGGCCTCCACTGAAAACAGGCTCTTCTTGACCCAGTGGACTTCCCCTGTCATCATACTTAAATAAATAAATAAATGAGGAGAACTTGTCTTGTAGACATTATACACTTTCAGTTAGCACCAGCATATCTGACCATGGGCATGGACATGCCAGTGTAGCTCCCAGAAGAGTCAGTTCTCACAGTCGGGGGAGATGATGATGAACTGATACCTCTACCATGTACGGTTTATACCTGTCTGATCTGCCCAAATATAGAGCTAGCACAGAGCTTGGCTGTGTTCATGCAGACATTCATAGGTTCATAGGTTGGTACTAGGCTATCGGCCCTAAAGCCTATACAAGCCTAGACATAACAATTCCCTGACTATTTCTTCCCACACTATTTACTTCCCTGGACCTCTGTCTAGCAGGGCGACTGACATGATCCCCGGGGTGAATTTCCTTTCTCCCATCCAATCGTCAAGGTTCCTTTTGAAGAGGGCCAAAGAGGAGCTCTGCTTGACATGTATGGGCAGTGTATTCCAGAGTCTGGGGAGTCTCTGGGTCGGGAAACTATCCCTCCAGCATGTTTGTTTATTGTGATGACAAGGTTTAGATCCCTAGAGCATGTGGCTCTGAGGGAATGAGATTTCTTTAAGTGTAGCATGTTCATGGGTTTGACATGGCCTTGTATGTTAAGCAGAGATCGCATCTGAGTAGACGATATGCAACAGAGTATAGCTGGAGTTTTTTATGGTCGTCAGCATAGGGCATCTGCTTTAGGCATGTGATTCATTTAGTGAGGTAATAAGGTATTCACACACACATTTCACATTGAGAGCCCAAACAGATACCAACCCATAACACATATACCCACACCTCCAGGTTAGTGGCACAACACGATGCTACAGAGATCATCCACATGCAACTATCAATGGATAAAAATGCAATTCAAAGTGTTGCTTGCTACAGATCAACCACCATGTTCTAGGACCCCCATTCTGCATTTCTGGAAACACTGTGAAACATAAAGGTCCTAACAAACACCCTAACAGTGGGTGATTTCAATTAGCCAAACATTAACTGGGAGAACTACTCAAGTACTAACTGCCATGCCCAACATTTCCTAGAATTTATGAAGTCAAATGCCCTGGATCAAATGGTCAACACTCCCACCAGAGGTGACAACATATTGGACCTGGTCATCACCAACATGGGCGACTGGTGTTCCACACCAGAGGTCAACCCCTCGCTGGTTAGATCTGACCATAAACAAATCACTTTGGATATCCACATTCTGCCCCCCACCCCTGGACAAAGAAACCACCGTGAAAAACTTTTCAAAAGCAAACTTCACGCTACTTAAGACCGAGGTGGAACGTTTCAAAGTCCTCATGCTCAAAGATAATGCTGCCAAGCTACAAAAACCTTTACTAATGCATTCTATGGGCACCTACAAGAATGCATGGATTGTGCTATCCCAAGCAAAACCAAGACACACTCCTCCAAGAAAAGGAAATCAGTCTGGTGGACTCCTGCCATAAACAAGCTATAAAATAGGAGGAAATGAGTACAGAAAAGAGTAAAATCCCAAGAAGGGAAGACATCCCTGATTAGTATCAGCAGGAAACTACGATCCCCTCATAAAATCATCCAAAGCGAGCTTCAAAAGAAAAATTGCCAAGGACTCCAAAGATAACCACAAGGCATTCTTTAGATATGGCAAGAATTTAAGTGGCAATGCTCAGATCTGCTAGTAGTTAGTGCTGAATGGCACAAAATACACGGAAATGACCGATTGCCAACATCCTGGCAGACAGGTTCAGCACAAACTTCAGCCCCCTCTCACCCCCAAAAGGGCTCATAACCATACCAAAAGAATGTAGAGCCCCTGAAATCACAGACACTCATGTTAAAACAACCCTTTCCAAAGCCAAAAACACAGCATCAATGGGACCGGACAGTGTCCCAGCCTGCGTCCTGCATGAGCTCAAAGATGAGCTAACCCCTCATCTAACACACTGTCCAAACTCAGCCTCTTCACAGGCTGCGTACCGATAGAGTGGCTCACAGTAACGGTTATCCTGCTCCACAAAGGTGGAGCCAAAACAGACCCCGGGAACTATCACCCTATAAGTCTGACTAGCTTGGTTTGCAAGGCTATGGAGCGCATCATCATTTAACTCATTAATAGAGACATTGGGAACCTCCAAACATTGGACCCTACCCAGTTCGGCTTTGCTAAGGACAGATCATGCCTCCTAAACCTGGCGGACTTCTTTGAGACAGTTACCAAGGGTATACATGAGGGAAAAGTGGTACAAACAGCCTACCTAGGTCTTCAACACCATTTCCCATTCTGGTATTATAGACAATCGCACCAGCCTGAACATAATCCCCTACGTCACAAGATGAGTTGGACAGAACCCACATTGTGAGAGTTGTGGGAGATAGGTCTGACTCTAAACCGGTTACAAGTGGCGTTCCCATGGCTCAGTCCTAGTACCCCTCCTGTTCGGCATATACTTTGAGGTGTAGGCAAGCACAGGACTATGGCTGACCAAGTTCACAGATGACTACAAACTAGGGGCTATAATTGACTCTCCGGCTGACAAGGGTCTCACTGAGATGGATACCTGGTGTCAAAATCATGGCCTCAAGCTAAATGCCAAAAAGTGCATAGTCATCCCCTTTGGAAAAACAATGTACCCACAAACTACCACATAGGTGGTAGTCCCCTAAATATGGAAGACATAATAAGGGATCTGGGGACCCAAGTAGATAGTAATCTCTCCTCTGATAATCACATTACCAAAGTAGTTAAAAAATCCTTTTACGTGGCCCACCTAATCACAAAAGGGTTCGCATCCAGATCAAAAGAGGTCATTGTGCCCCTCTACTCATCACTCATTAGACCCATTTTAGAGTACAATGCCCCATTTGGGATGTACGTAACAAGACACCTGCAACAGCTGTAAAGAACACAGAAGTACCTCACCAAGAGGATCACTGGCTTCAAACAGATGCCCTATGCAGCTCGACTGAAGAAACTCCAGCTGTACTCAGTTGCATACGCCTACTCAGAGGTGATCTCTGCCTGACATACAAGGCCATGTCCAACCCAGAATTGATGGACATGCTCTTCCTAAAGAAAACCTTATCCTCTTAAGCCACATGCTCTAGGGATCTATACCTCACCACGACAATAAATAGGACGTACTGGAGGGATAGATTCCTGTCCCAGAGACTTCTCATGCTTTGGAACAAGATTTCAATCTACATTAGGCAGAGCTCCTTGCTAACACTCTTCAACAGAAACCTTGACAAGTGGATGGGATACAGAAAGTTTACCCCGGGGATCACTTCAGTGGCTATGCTGGACAGAGGCACAGAGAACTAATCTAAGAGGGCAGTGAAAGCCAACACATTCTGGCTAGGCTTATAAATGCCTTCAGGCAGATAGCCTAGCACCTACCTATGAACCTATAACAGGTACATGAGACACTCATGAGGCTTGCAGCTCATTGTATCCTAGTGGCCATTTAATAATTAGCTACATTTCTGACTGCCTATCTTTCTTACTCACACTGTGCAAATGATGATAACTGTGCTATCTCCTTGTTTCTATCATTTGGATTTAGGGATACATATGTATATTGTCTGGATGCACAGAGTGCATAGCTGACTGAGTCTTTGTGTATGTACTGGTGAGGTTATTTTGAAACTTTTACTGATTTCGTACAGCCGTTTTACTGTTGTGATTACTACCTTGAAATCTCTGATAAGTCAGTAAGGCTTATTGCTCCACTTGTGAGAATGTAGGGATAATTAGACTTTATAGAAACACAGAAATGTAGAAAGTGAAGAAAAACACCACCGGAGCAGAATAAAGCTGAAGTATGTCCTTTAATACACAGATCTATTACCTCGGCTATTCGTCTTCAACGGATACCTAATCCAAAATACAGCCATCTTAAATACATTTCAAAACCCATTAACCATTTAATTACATTTAATTACACTCAATTGATTTCAATTATCATCCCAAAGTTTTCAACTTAAAAAATACAGTAACATTTAAATATTTAATATTTTAAATTATTTTAAATTATTACTTTTACAAACTGTCAAAATTGCATCTTTTACAAAACCATACAAAACAGAAACAAACAGTGAAGCCAACATTATACAATAACTTAACTTTACACTTAATACACTAAATTTACTTCTAAATTAAGACCCCTGGGTGAAAGTGTCCTATAATTTAAAATAAACTTGCTTTCCAAATCTAACAACTTCCTAACTACATCACCCCTGTAATTAAAGGCTGAGCAAGAACAGAATAGAACAAGCCCAGCATGTTACCTCCATGCACATTCAAAAAGTGTTCAGCAAATGGACTTTTTAGATTCCCATTTCGAACATCCTTAAGATGTTCCAAAATCCTACTTTTTACAACCCTTTTAGTCTGCCCTATATACCATTTAGTTTCAACACAATTACAACCAATAGCATACACTACAGCACAAGAGTGACAATTAAACTTCCTCTTACATACAAATTTCTACCATTGATTAAAGCTCCTGAGATGTTCTTGACATGAGCACAAACTTTGCAATGGCCACAGGAAAACATACCAAATGATTCCTGTTGAACACCACAATAAGTCATGTTCAAAAGCTCCTTCAAATTTGCATAACGTCCATATCAGAATCTGACATATCTAGGAAATAACTTTCCCAAATGAGCATCCTCGCATACTACATGCCAAGAATCCAAAATTATGTTTCTCATTTTTCAGAAAACCCAGAGTATTTGGAAACAAAAAAGATTTCCCTATCCTCCTGATTATCCAAACTAATACAAGCATGTTTCCTTCTTCCACCACTCAAAACATTTATTTTTTGAAACCTCACATAAAACCTTACTCAATAATTTCTTGTCATAGCCCCTCAAACTCAACCTCTTTTTAGTATTCAAAAGAAATTCCATTTTACATGCCTCATCAGAGGTACTGTGAGCTATGCATTTGAATTTGCCAAAGGGTAAGGAATCAAGTAAATGGTGGGGGTGGCATGCTTGCTGCATGTAAGAAATTATTTACAGCAGTTTCCTTCCTATAAAGTCTAAACTGAATCTTTTTTCCTTAAATCCACATAAAACTCAACGTCCAAAAATATCACTTTGAAATCACCCTTTGTCATAGAAAATTTCAAACCGTGCTCAGTGGAATTTAAATGAGAAAATAAATTGTCAAATTCCTTAGAATCACCTATTCACAAAAAAATAAGGTCATCAATGTATCTTCTGAAAAATACAACATGCTTTTGATAGAAACATGTACCATAAATAAACCTTTTTTCAAAAGATCTCATGTAGAGTATGGCATAAGTGGGAGCATAAGATGCGCTCATAGCCATTCCCTTGCATTGTAGGAAAATGTCCTTTTCAAAGACAAAGTAATTGTGTCTTAAACAAAACTCCAACAATCTTACCACAAAGGTTGTTTTGAGACCTTCCCCCATGATATCCCAGATTGCTTCCAAACCCCATCTCAACTGGATATTGGTGTACAGGGAATTAACATCTATCACTACCCAATAGTAATCATCACACCAGGGAATACACTTTACCTCCTCACAGAGGTCTGCTACATTTTTTACATGTGCAGAGACTTTAATCAAAAGTTTTTTTTAAAAGATAGTCAATAAATAAACCTACATTCTGTAGGTAAGACCCTATCCCCGCAACAATTGGTCTTCCTGCTGGATCTAGTAAATTTTTGTGTACCTTAGGCAGTGCATAAAAGAAAAGATCACATGTTTTTTCAATATACAATTTCTTTACGTTCTCCCTACTTAAAAAGCCCAATCTTTCACCACACTCTAAAAGCTCCAGCTACTGCCCATTCTACTCATGTAAAGGATTCAAATCCAACTTCAAATAGTCATCCTGCCTCAGTAATAAATCATAAACCATTTTAATATATTGTACCCTGGACATAATGACCCAATTCCCACCTTTATCTGCTTGTTTGAACACAAAATCAGAAAGCTGGCCTCTTAATGAATTCAATGTTTCCCACTCATCTTTAGAAATATTATACTGTTTATTCTTTTTAACAAATTTAAAGAATTCATGCTCAACTTTCTTACATAAAATTTGCTCAAACAACACTACTGCAGAAGACAACTTAGGGGGCACAAACATATTGGGTATAGGTAAAACAGGAACAGACAACCTACCATAACTAGTATCAAAATCTTCAACAATTTCTTCCACATGTTTATCTTCAAAAGAATAGTCATAAATAGAAATATTTAATAAACTATCATCTTCTTCCAAAAATTCTGCATCAACATTAACACTTGAACTGTTTACATCATTCAATTTCCTTCTATCAAAATATACAATTAAATGCAACTTCCTACAGGATTTTTTAATATCCAACAACAAAGCTGCCAGTGTAGGGGTTTTAACTGGCACAAATTTCCTCCATTTAGAAAGCAAACTGAGAATCATCTCATTTAGTTGCAAATTAGATAAATTAATAACTTTTAATTCACTTTCAAGATTATTTACAACATTAGAGGACAAACTTACATGCTGAGCAGAAGAAAAGTCCACAGAAAAAATGTCCAAAGCTGAACATCCAGTATTAAAATGCATTACAGGTTTGTCAGAATAAACTGTTCCACGATTTCCTAACGATCTTCTTGCCCCTCTGTCAGTTCAATCTGCCCTTTCCCTGCTGCACTGCTGCTGAGGATGAACTACCATTAAAGTCAGTGTTCTGAGAAGACTCAGAAGCCAACTCTATTTCAATGTTTTCAAAATAAATACTTTTTTTCGATGCAGCATATCTACTGAAGACGCCGAAGAACCCCATGTTGCTCTAAAAATGGAAGCTGGCTTGCCCCTGGTTCTAGCCCTCCCAAAATGTTGGGAACGCCTCAAACCATAGATCGCACCACTTTGAAAGTCATTTACATCACAGAATAACTTATTTTTCTTCCTCTCCAACACAACACTTTCATTTTCATCCAATTCTAATTCTTTAGATCCTCGCACATAGATCCGCATCTTTAGAAAAATATCAAAGAGGCATAGATTGGGTGTTCAGTTTATCATGCAAAAGCAATTATATCTGCTTTTGTAAATTTTCTCGCACTGACACTGATTTCTTTTCACAAGAATGCGGAGCCATCCTAAAGTGGATTCGAGAGACGTCTGTCTCCATTCTTGCAGAAAATCTTGTTCATCATCAACAAAATCATATACCGGCAATTTGTCAATCCTGAGTCCCCTGGGGGTCACATTAAGACTCAGATAATTCTCCAGAAGCTTGCTATCAAAAAAACAAGTTCATTTCTTTGATCATGAGCTGTTTTGACTGAACAAACTGCTCATTAAAGTCAGATTCATCCAACAAACACCATAAATCTTCATTAACCAATTTAGCTTCACGTTCCTTCATTATATCACCGAATAACAACTTAACATCCACTGTGGTTTTCGAAACACCCAGCACAGCAACTGCTCCCACCAACGACATGACAGAAACACAGAAATATAGAAATTAAAGAAAAACCCCACCAGAGCCATTTAAATATTTAAATGTTAGTATATTTTTTAAGTTGGAAACTTTGGGATGATGTGAATTAAAATCAATTGAGTGTAATTAAATGTAATTAACAAATGGTTTAGGGTTTTTGAAACAATAAGATGGCTGCATATTGATTAGGTAACAGTTGAATATGACAGTCGGTACCAGATCTGTGTATTAAAGGAAATACTTCAGCTTTATTCTGCTCCGGTGGTGTTTTTATTTTCTATAATAAGACTTCTAGACTGCTTTTTGTGTTCTGGGTATTTCAGTTGCATGAGGCATGGTAGTTGATAAATGGCAGAAATCTATCAACATAAGTCCATTCTGTCATATACTGATGTCATTACTGGACAACTCATGCACATTCTACTTAGGTACAATTTCAAGTAATGGTATGCAAGTATCTCCATTCATTTTTGTTCTTACCCATTTATTTTCCTGGTCAGTACCTAGTTAAACT